>NW_010129979.1:0-1104 GCF_000699245.1 Pterocles gutturalis
TCACAGAAACATGGTGGGACGAGTCTCATCACTGGAGCACTGCAATGGATGGCTGTAAGCTCTTCCAAAGGGATAGGCAAGGAAAGAGAGGAGGTGGGGTGGCTCTGTATGTTAGGGAGTGTTTTGATTGTAAAGAAATCGAGGATTGTGATGATAAGTTTGAATGCCAATGGGTAAGAATGGGGGGAAAGATAACAAGGCTGATATCCTGCTGGGAGTGTGCTATAGGCCACCCTCCCAGCACGAGGAAGCAGATGAGGCATTCTATAAGCAGCTGGCAGAAGGCTCGCAATCACTCCCCCTTGTTCTTGTGGGAGACTTCAACTTGCTGGACATCTGCTGGAAATACAACACAGCAGAAAGGAAACAGTCTAGGAGATTCTTGGAGTGTGTGGAAGATAACTTCCTGACACAGCTGGTAAGCGAGCCTACCAGGGGAGGAGCCTTGCTCGACCTGCTGTTCACAAACAGAGAAGGACTGGTGGGAGATGTGGTGGTTGGAGGCTGTCTTGGGCTTAGTGACCATGAAATGATAGAGTTCTCCATCCTTGGTGAAGTAAGGAGAGGTGCCAGTAAAACAACTAACATGGACTTCCGAAGGGCAGACTTTAGGCTGTTTAGGATGCTGGTTGGGAGAGTCCCTTGTGAGACTGTCCTGAAGGGCAAGGGGGCCCAGGAAGGCTGGACATTCCTCAAGAGGTTGGTTTTAAAAGGACAGGAACAGGCTGTCCCCCTCTGCAGAAAGACAAAGTGGCAGACGACCAGGCTGGCTTAATTAATTACATACTGCTTCTTATTCCTAGATCTCAATTAACTGTTTTAATTCTTTGTTTCAGATTAATTTCAACAGCAAAGCTGCAAATAATTGCAAAAAACAATATTGCATAGATTCATTTGTTATATACTCTCAAGACATCTGAAATGGTTTCTTGTTCTGTGCTCTTTGAAGTAGGAATCATTTTTACACTACCTATTTCTGTAGCCTTGTGACTCCAGCTGATAATTCCAACAAGAATGGTTTGGGTTGGAAAGGACCTTAAAGATCATCAAGTTCCAACCCCCCTGCCATGGGCAGGGACACCCTCCACTAGACCAGGTTGCTCA
>NW_010129980.1:0-451 GCF_000699245.1 Pterocles gutturalis
CCCAGCCCCATGCCCCCCTGCACCCCATCTCCCCGTGTCCATATGTGCTCCCCTCCCGGGGCTGTGTGTCTGTCCCCATCCTTGAAAACCCCTTTGCCACAGCAGCTCCTTGCTGTCAGCCTGGGCCACCTGCTGCCTTTGCCCTGTCCGGGTACAAGAGTGGAGAACAAAGGGTTAATTATGGGGAGGGGGATGAGGGTGGGCTCTGGACCATGCTGCCTTCCCTTGGAGGGGTCCAGGCAGCACCTGTACATCCCAGGACTTGCTGGTGTCCCCTAGGAAGCAGAGGTCCCTCAGGGCTGCGGATGGAGCCGAGCTGGCATCCATCACCGGTGTCACAGGCGGGAGGTTTGGGGCAGGAGGGGAATTTCCATCCTTTGGGTAATTCCCAGTGACTCAGCCCAGACCAGGGGGCTCAGCTCCCCCTTCCCAAGGGCTGCAGAGGCTGGTT
>NW_010129980.1:482-1123 GCF_000699245.1 Pterocles gutturalis
GACCCAGAAACACGGGATAATTCAGATGCCAACAGCTCAAAGGCAGACAGGGAGGGCAGCCCCGAGTGTGCCCAGTGTCACACAAACACCATAATGGGGACGTCGCTCCCCAGGGCTGCACTTGGGCTAGGGGAGGAGGGGACGCAGCAAGGACACCACTGGCACAGGCTTCCCGTCCTCTAGCTGGGACCAGGGACATGCTGGGGACATGCCTGGTTGCAGGCAGGAGGGAACTGATGGATAAAGACTTTGCGGATGGCAGCGACCCGTGCAAAGAGGTCATTGTCCCCGTGTGTTCGAGGATGCTGTATGTGCATCGCCATCACTCCCTGGCTTTCTACCATGTGGGAGAGGAGCTGCTTTTAGGCAAAAACCTTGTTGTACTCCTCCTCCTTCATACCTGCAGGGCTGCTGGGTCTGAAGATTCAGTTAGGACCTAGAAAGGGGTTGTATTGCTGGCACCCCTGGGCGTCAGCCCCGTATGGGACACGTGGGTCCCTGGGGACCACAACAGCATCACCAACATTACTCCTGCTACCTGTCCATGAGGATCTGGGGAGTGAATTTTTGGATCCCAGCGGCAATCGACAGCATTCTGCATGGAAGATGGTTTCCAGCCGGCCGGGAGCGCACGGCTGCGC
>NW_010129981.1:0-11938 GCF_000699245.1 Pterocles gutturalis
GAGTTTGCCCAGCAGATCCCTGTTTAACAGATACAGAAAAGGGACAGAGAGGTTAAAGTTATTCATTAACAAACACAAGAACAGGCACATCTTGTCTAATTAACTGAATGTTATTTAATATAACATGCTTCTATACGAAAATGTTAGCTAAACAAAGTATTTTTTTACATAGTCTTACCACTTAATTATATTTTGTTCTGTTTTGGGGTGGAGTTTTGTTTGTTTGTCTGATTGTTTTTTTCTAAGTTTCCAAAAATGGTGCCTATTTAAGTGAAACTGTATATTTGATTGTAAACACTTTGAGAGTCAATTTAAAAATATGACCTTCTGTTTAAAATCCAACTGTTCATTTTGAAATATGCATGGACTAAAATCTTGCAAATTGGAAAACACGGAAATGCTGAAGAGTCTGAAATATTGGAACATTTCAAAACTAGGAATATAGAAAGCTTAAAGTTATAATTGAAGATACAGTTAGAGAGATGAATATGACATTTAAACCAAAAATTAAACATTTTAATTAACCAGAAACATTTTCCCTAAACCATTTCTGACAAATTTGGAAACAGTCAGTCTTAGGAAGAGGAGATGTGTTGGAATATTTAACTTCAGGTTTGATTTCTGAATTAATAAAACCTGATTTCTAGAACAAATAAGTTTTCACTTAGCATTATGTTTGCAATGTTTTTCTTAGAGGATTCAGAAGAGAAACAGGTATTGAGATAAAATTCAGACATTCACATAGTCCATAAATTAATCTCCCAAAAAAGGGCATGGGAAACAACATCCACTATATCATAGCTGCTGTTTGATTGCTGTATTAATAAGAAAGAATCTGAGCAAAGTTTGTATGATTTTTCAGCAGAAAGTAGTTTATTTTCTCTATGTGGGCAGGAAAAGTAACAAATATGAGGAAAAAATTAGATGTTGGTTTTAAGAGATCTTAAAGGCTTTTTTCTTTTTTTTTTAACATCATAGAAAAAAAACTGGAATTGTCTTTTTGCTCTGATAGCAGTAATAAGAGTATATTTATTTTTAGATCAAAAGTAACAGTAGCATCTGTATGCCCAATTTTTTATTAAATTCAAATAATAACTCTGTTGAACAGAGCTGGTCATGCATGAAAGGACAGTTTGGAACAGAAAGAGTGAAAAAAAATTGCTTTTCACACTGACAGTATTATTAAAGGTCCCTCTAGCAGTGTAATTTAATTTTACAACCGTCTCATTTTCATGCATTTAAATATTATTAACACAATAACATTTCTTCTTTGAAATATAAAGAAAAAAAAAGTTTTAATCTTCATTGCCTCAAATAGTAAACTTTTCTGACACAAATAGTGATTCAAATAATATTAACGTTTCAGTCAGATCTGTCTGGCATCAAAGATTGTCCCTAATACCTTGAGCTTAATAATTCATACACATTATAAGTGAATGAACAACTGGGGTAACAACCTCATGTCTTTTTCTTATTTTACAAAATAACTGCGTTGAAAAATTTTAAATCTGTTCAAGCATGTTAAACATATGTACTTTTACTGGTTAATTGTAATACATTTAGAAGTATATTGATTTTGATCCTTTTTATAAGGGGGTCTGTAAGTAAATTTAAAGACACATTCTTATTTGCTAAGGTTCAGTCTATGCATTTCATATGTATATTACTCTACATATTCATCCTAATATTGGTGTGAATTGCTGGTTGTATTACAGCAGGACTGCAGATTCATTCATTCCAACATAGTTGTTTTTATAAAGGTAATGGGTCATATTTTACATACTGGGATAAAAATATCCGTGATCTATATTTACTGATTTTCCTTTTATTTTAATAAGTTCCCAAATGTCTTATCAAAGATATTCTGTTAAGAAACAAGTTATGTTACAATGACATGAGATAAGGGTTTTGATTTAATTACTTTGCTTCTGAAAAGACTTAATTTAATTCAGTTATATTGAGTAGTTCAGGGTATTAGTATTAGCTATACCTTCTACATTTCTGAATGTAAATGTGTCTCATATCACAGACAGATGAAAGTTAATGCTTTAATTTCATTTGATGACCTATCTGCAATACAAATTGTAATCTCTAGTAAAGATACTGATAGACCTCCCTATGGCAATTAAATGTTTCAGAATTTTAAAATTAATTTATTTTTACAACACACATTACCTGAGAACTCATACACATTACTAGTGGAGAATTGTGGCATACTGTATCTAAAAAGAACATTCCAAACCTATGCATGAAACCTGCATACAGAGATCAAGAGGTAAATTTGTTTAGACTACTAACTGTAAGAGGCTTAAGAAGAAGCCATCTATGGTGTCTTATTCATGTTTCTACCATTCTTTGTTGGCTCCATAGAAACTGCATCTTCTTCTAACATAGACGAGGTTGAACTTTTATATGTAGAGCAACACTATCCATTTTATCTATTCCTGATGTAATGGTAAGTCAGGGAGAAAATAATAAATTTTTGTCTTCTTTATGTAACCTATGCTTAGTCCCCTAAATGATTAGTCCAAGATCCCACAGGAGGTCTGCAGGAGAAAACTTATTTAAAAGTGGACTTGAATTTCTAGGACTAATATCCTCATAACACAGGATACTGTGTTTCACGGTTCAGAAATACTGTGATGTTACTGTTTAGTGAAGCAGCACTGATTAGTACTTTTTGGAAGTAGATAGGACCATGACCAAAATGTTATCCATAAGATCTTGCATGTTATGCATTAATATGCTTACAAAGCCCGTATAAAAGTATACATTGTGAGACAATTAAGATTTGGGATTTTTAATAGTAACCTCAGAGTTCCAGTACCTTTAAAATATTAACCTATTTATATGCATAAATATCAACTTTGGCATAGAATTTTTAAATTAAAAAAAAAGACAACCCACAACAAAACCTGGACCTCATTCATAAATTTTAACAATATATAATCTTAAAAAGAAATAAGTCTTCATAGTGGAAAGACTTATCTCATGTTCAGAAGCTTTTTGAAGATGTACAACCAGAGTTTTCTCCATTTAAAGACCATTAATGTGTCAGTCGTAAAATCTATTCACTACTGAAAATGTCTGCATCATTTCACTACTCACATGTAAAAGCTCTTTGTAAGACTTGCCTATTATGCTGAATATTATTCATTCCAAATAACAAGGGAAGTAGGCATTAAATTGCATTATCCAGTTCAAAGTAATTGTTACTGAGGAAATAAAAAGCCATAGGAACAGAAGAATTGCAATAATGGATCAGACCGGTAGTTTATCTAGCCAAATATCTTAACTGTGATAGAGACTAAGATAGTAAAAGATACTCCTTAGAAGATGATTATTGAACAATGCTGCCCACAGGAGAAATTTAATAGCTTTTTTGTTAAAGTCTGGCATATACTTAAAGTTATTTGTTACAATAAAATGAAAGAAATCCCAAAGCCTCTTTCTCTGTCTTTATCAACAGAAGTGTAAGTGGATTTTTAATAGCTTTTATATATATAGCCCTCATTATTATTTCATATGCATATTATTCTAGCATGCAGAGATAACTGCTTGGGTTATGATCACATTTTGAGATACACTTCTCCACATTTTTATGGTCAAATTTTTACTTTTCATCTTCTTTTGCAATACCTAACAATCTGTCATTGCTAAGCATATTTCAGGTGCATTGTCAGGTTCTTCATGGTGTTACTTAAACTGAAAAAAAAATTATTCTCCCCTGGCATTTTCTAAAGTCCCAATATTATATACCAAATAGGAACATGATTTGAGCCACCGCTTCCTGGAAAACTAATCAGTTCTCCTTCCCCTGAATACAGGACACGAGAACATAAGGGCTAGTACTGTCTATAGAGGACAGGATAGAAATGAGAAAAAGCCAAGCTAAGCTATGGACTCAGGAGGTGGGAAACAGTTGCTCTTATAGGAGGAACCGCAATAGCTCATATGTAGATACCTGACATATCTGTAACATGGTTTATTTTAATTTTATGGAATGACCATTATTAAATTCTCATATTAGTGAAGAAATCCACATGCCTTGAAAACAATGTGCAAAAGGATACATTTCAATTTTACATGTTGCTCTTTTCTTACTATAGAAAGTTCTTGCCCTTAGTTGTTTGCAGCTGTGATGTGGGCAGTCATAAAGGCAACGTGGTTAGTAGTGGAAAATTGCTGAAGAGAAGAAAATGCCTTTTGAAAAATACAGACAGAGAAAATGCCTGCCAGCTGAGAAATGTGAGGCTGGGAACTAGGTCTGGGAACTAGAAGCATACTCAAGAAGTGCAACTGGCATCTTTGCAGTACGGCTGAGAAGCTGGAAACTGGAGATATCCTGAGATACTGTCAAAAGTGCAAAACCAAGGAACTGTAATGGTAATTGGGAAAAAGTGAAAACAACCTCAGAAAGTAAGAACTGGTAACTGCCATTGGCTATTCTAACTGCAAGAACAGTAAAATAACCTGGAAAAGTAAAAATTGTCATGAAAGAATAAAAAAAAAAATCATAATCTGTTGGTGAGAAATAGAAGTTAACAGCACCTATTGGCTGCTCAAAGTGGTGGTGTCCGCTGCCCTCTTATGTCTCTATGATGTAAAAATTACTCATTTTTTAGTCAAAATGGAGCCTTTCTCTGAGAATTTCCTGTGCTATGCATAATTCCAGTGGCGTTCTCGGGGTGGTGATAAAACCCAGTGCAGTAGACAGCAGCGTAGGAAGGATTAACATTGTTTAAAACACTGTAACAGTATAAAAAAGGTACAACATTGCAAACAATTTGCATTCACTTGCGGTTTGTTGCAGAACAGATTTTATGCAGGTGAACACATCTGATCTTAGTTTTGTAACCATGTCAATGTTCAGAAAATTAAATTATGTGAGATGCTGCCTTAGTGAAAGAATCATATTTGAAAAAGAAACAGACACAACCTGAAACTGGTCTTTGTGACTTTAATTCTATTTCATGTTAGTCTTCTTAGTGTGCTCATGCTGATGCACAGATTTAGACACTTCTTCAGAAAATGCTTTTCTTTCATCTGTCCATAAACAAAGATTCCTGTCAGCAAAACTTCAGGATGCAGTTAAAGTCAGAACATTTTTTTTTTTTAAATCTTTTTTGTTGTGGAAAAGAGTACTGTGTTTAAAGTATGGTATAAAAGAAAACAGCACGTGATCTCTGAACAGACGTATATATATGAGTACTGTATAAACTGTCTGGGAAAAAAGACAGGCTTATTTAATGTATGAAAAATTACCATTTACCTAACAAATATTTCAGCCTACCAGAACAATCACTTCTCTCAAAAATATATTCTGTGAAAATATTTGAATATTTTATACTTTGTTTTTCCTGCTTTTTTTGTTCTTTTAGCTATTAATATCTCACATGCACTTTCCATATCCACTTTTTATATTTTAACATGTTAATTGTGCTAATTTGGGTCAGACAATTAAAGAGAATAGTTGAATGTTGTGTAATAACAACATGAGATGTGGCATGGAAGGGAAAAGACTTCAGCTATACTTCTTTTGAACACAGAAACATAGAATCATCGAATCATTAAGGTTGGAAAAGACCTCAAGGATCGTCAAGTCCATCCATCAACCCAATACCACCTAACTCACTAAACCATGTCCTGAAGCACCACATCTACACGTTTCTTGAACACCTCCAGGGATGGTGACTCCACCACTTCCCTGGGCAGCCTGTTCCAACATTTGATCACTCTTTCAGTGAAGAAATTTTTTCTAATATCAAGCCTAAACCTCCCCTGGTGCAACTTGAGGCCGTTTCCTCTTGTCCTGTCACATGCTACTTTAGAGAAGAGGCCAGCACCCACCTCACTACAATCTCCTTTCAGGTAGTCGTAGAGAGTGATGAGGTCTCCTCTCAGCCTCCTCTTCTCCAGACTAAACACCCCCAGTTCCCTCAGCCACTCCTCGTAAGACTTGTGCTCTAAAACATTTGACACTGAAAGTAAATATGGTGTCTTAGACCACTAAAAGACTTAGGCATTAGAATAATTGTCATAAAGCTCCTGGCAGAAACCCAGTCTTTCTAGAATGGGATCTAGAATAGTCTCCCTCCCAGCTCAAAGAGAGTTAACACTTGTTTCTGAGCTCTTTGCAAGTGTTTGCCCTCAGTCGAGATTCAAGATCAAGTGGTTTTTTTCCTGAATTTGAGCAAAACAACAAAGAAATAATTAATACATTTTTGAATACAAAATTTTCATGTTTCTCATCTGGATCTTTCTGCCCTAGCTCAATCAGAAGTGCTTCTATCTGGAACATGTCAAACTTCCAGGAAAATGACCAAGAGATCAGAGACACAATTGTGACAATAAAAATAATAAAAACCACACAAAAAAAAATCTTTTGTTAATCCTGAAAATTGGACTTATTCAAACGCAGGGCGAAAATCTGGGTAAGCATGATTGCTATTGTACCATAATTTACATGAAAAATTGGAAAAATAAGGGTTGTTCACTCATTGTTTAAGTTTTTGTTCAGAAAATTGCAAGACCAAACAGGCTAAGTGTAGCGATCACTAACTCCCCAGAAAATTAAGTTGTGTATGCAAGAGTAAATGTACATCAGTTTCACTGGAAAATTTGTAGCCAAAACGTACTGTACCAAAAAGTTTTAAATATGCAAAGAATAATATTGACAAAAGCTACATGGAAGGATATTCCAGAACAGTAAGCAATAATAAGGAAAATGGGATGTTCTGCTTCTAACCATGTTTCACTTCTTTTATTAAATACGACAGGGACAAAAAAGAAAAAGAAAAAAAAAAGTCAAGTTCAAAGGCAAACCAGAAAGAGCAACAGCTGTAAAAGAAAGTACACATGGACTGAATGAGGGAAATCAAAAGGGAATTCAAAAAGCTGTGGCATTTTGCACCCTTGTTGTTCATTTTTCTGTCCAAAGTTTTAAGATGCAAGTGGTATCTAAGAGAGCTCCTCAAACCAAAATAATTGTGCTAGTTTTCCATCTCAACTATTATATCACATGTTCTGTGACTGAAGTGGTTCAATGTAAAAAGAAATACCTGGAATTCAGGGATGTTGACTACTCTTTGAATTCAATAGAAGTTTTACCTTTTACATCAGTGGGAACAGACTCATGGGCTGTAGTTATGATAACTGCTGTTTTGAAGCATATTTAAACAAATATCCATCCATCTAAATATTAATAAAACTTTTAAAATAATATTCTTAGTCTTTTTCTCATATCTTATGGAGGTAGTTCCTGTGCAACTTTTTTAACAAATATCTGAGCATATTTAGTCAAACTGCATTTTTTCACTGTTATGCTTTTTGGACTACACCTTTTCATCACTCAGTCAACTGTGAATGGCATGTGACTCATTACAATAAACGTTGTTTCCTGAAGCAGCAAGCAGCACACATTAAAAAGATCTATCATTCCATCTATACTCACTGTAAGTTTTACAGATGATTTGGGTATTTTTAAAAAGCAGCTTCTAATTTTTTTATGGATTCCACAATAGTTCATGAAGGTCCTACTAGTGTTCAGTAGGTTTAGCTTTCTGCTTCTGGAAATTTTTGATTAAGGATTTAGCAGAGGAAGAGTCAAAATGAACATTAAAAAGCATTCGGGATAAAATTATGTATGTCAGCCTAATGATACTCTCGTGCTCTGATTGTGTGTACATTTCAGGGGTGTCCTGGGTTAACCTGAGACAGAGTTAACTTTCTTCATAGTAGCTAGCAAGAGGCTCTGTTTTGGATTTGTGCTCAGAAGAAAGCTGATAAAAAGTGATGTTTACACGTCTGCCAAGGTCTTTCATTCCTCTGGCTGTCCGCAGACCAGAGAAGCTGGGAGGGAGCACAGCCCCAGTTACTAGCCCAGGATTTGGTCTTAGGTTCAGGATTAAGAGCCAAAGTGGCCAATAATTTATTTCATAACTTACACGTCATGCCCAGTATATAGGTGAGGACCCTCCAGACGATCGCCCCTTTTGGTTCTGGATCTCTTTTGCTCCAGGTCATCTCGCTCCAGGTGGTCACTCTCCCAAGGTCTTCCCCCCCACCCCGGGCAGCTCTCGGTCTGGGATGCTCGGACTGTTATCTCCGTTCCGTGAGTGTGGTTTTGGGATTCTCCCTGCTCCGGGATCGTTAGCCAGGAACAGGCTGAGCTTTGGTCATCATGTGGGCGGGCAGTATCACTGTGTATCACTCAATTGTATATTTGTGTACAGCATTATTTTCAATATAATTGTAGTTTAGTTATTAAATTGCTCTTATCTCCACCCACGAGTCCTTTTTTCCATTTACCCCTTTAATTCTCTCCCCTATCCTCGGGTGTGGGGGGAATTGCATGAGTGGGTGTGTAGTTTGGCCCTCAGCCAAGGGCAAAACCATCACAAGGGGAAAAGCAAGAAGAAAAAAAAAATATATGAAAATAAATAGTGCCAAATGAGAGATGGAAAACAAAATATTTGGATATAAGGGCATTCTCATATAAGGAACATGGAAAAGAGTGGTATTTTTCTTGGTAAGGAAATGCAAGAAAAGCATATGCACATATAAAATAATAAATGCTATAGAAAAAGTAGTTGGGTATTCTAGTCTCTCTCTGACAATCTCCCTCTCTAATATCACATAAATAAAGAAAAAATTAATGAAATTAAATTGCTTCCAAACAAATGCAAGGAAACACTATAATCATATCAGGCATAATTATATTTCAGAACTGATTTCTTACAGGACAGTTCTGAAGCCAGAAATTCAGTAAGCTGGAAAAAAGAGATTGCTTTATAGAAGGATACCTGTGGTAAACAGAATGAAAACGGTTAATGCTAAAATCAGTTTCTGGAAAACAGTTTAGACTTCATTCTTTCAGTCTTATACTAAACTCTAAATACAAAGTTCAAGAAGTGTCCATATGCAGAAACATTATTGTATATCCACCTAGCGCCATTTTTTCACCTTGACCTGGTGCTAGATTTGTCAGTCACCAGTCTAGATGTATCCAGCTTTCCTCTACTTTGGGATTACTGTTAAGTGGTATCTATTAGTTCTACAGTTTTTATGAACTACGTGTTCTGTTTTGTTAAAAGAGCACAACCAAGTATCAGGGTTGAAGATGTGTTGTGTTGTTTGCCTTATCCTGGCCCCTGCATTCTGCATGGAGCAGAGGGAGGGGAGAGCACTCCTGAACTGAAGGCAGACAAGTATGTTCATCCGGAAAAAAATATATAGTGAATATTAGGTAGGAAATTAAAAACCGGAGACAATGATATACTAAGGATTCTGAAGTACAGGAAAGTTTAAGAGACTTGTGAGCTTCAGAAGTTATGGGAAAAATCTTTTTTAGAAACATGGAAAAGCCTGAAAAGAGTTTGTTACAACCAAGCAAGTCACTAAGTTATTGAATTGACCAGTCCTGGAGGAAAAGACTAAACTTATAAAAGTTTTTTTGTTCTGTCTAGCCTGCCCACTTTTAAAAGTTACACAAATTCAGCCTCTGACTGTTTTAGGTCTCATCACATCTTTGTTTCTACTTTTTCCTTTCTTTTCTGTTCTCATAAGTTCTACACTTTCTGTGGTAGTCATAAAAAAAAAAAAAAAGGAAAAGTAAACAGAAGACTAAACTTAGAACATCTTAGTGACTAAAGATCATGTGGTTTTATTTTTAAAATAAAAGTCTTTACTTAGCTGGTCTCCTTGTTCACAAGATGGTACCTTTCTTACAGTTAATTAATTTAACATTAACTTGTTCTTCTCACTTTTCTTGCATTTGCAACAAAGAGTTACTTTTTGTTTGCTGATTTTAAAAATCACAATAATTGGAATTTTCCATTTCAGTCCCTTGCTTCTAGCATCATCAGAACAGTTAAAGTTATGTTTTTGTTCATCTGACTAGTGGGATAAGCAAAAAAACTACTCCTGAGGGCCATGTAAATGTGCAACGAATCAGCTAAAAGAATTGCTGTGAAATAAATGTTATCACATTCTTTATAGAACTAAATTGGAAAGTTCAAGATTTTCCACCTTCCTAGCTGCTGTGCTACCAAGCTTCAACAGTTTCAGCATCATCCCAAAGTCCCAAGACCAACCCTTAAGCAGTTTTTACTAATTCCCAAACACACAGCATCAAAGAAAAGTTACAGATGTAATTCTAAATAGCCTTGACACCCTTGTTTGGTGTCTGAATAGCTGAAATAAGCAGGCAGACTTCCAAATATTTCTCCAGAGTAGTTATTTCCCTTTCAGCCATACAATTTTAATTTACATGGAAATCATCGATACTTTAAAGTGGTACTTTTCTGTCAAGCTTGTTTATTTCCTATCTCCCTAATGTGCTGTAAAAGAAATCCGAGTCATTGATTGGTTGAACAAACGTAATTGACTCAAACAAATGTTGTTCAGATTGAGTGTCTCAAGTTCCTCTGAACTGACCAAAGTTCAGCCATTGGAGACAGAGCCATGTCAGGCATAAATATTCCATTGAACAGTACTCCACCAATTTCACATTATACTCTACTCACTAACATAGACTGAGCTAGTGTGTCAAATATCCAACAGTTTTAAAGTGCCTGAATTTTACTGTAATTTATTGCCCTTGCCCTTTTGTGTCTTCCTCACTTTTCTGTTCTTCATTTGGATATTAGATAAAGGATTCAGCTGATGAAATTTACCTGAACTATCATTCAGCGTTCCTTTTGTAGTCAACAGAGAGAAATAAGGTCCATGGGGCATAATTAATTTCACCCAAAAGTGGAGATCCTTGATAGATCAGGTTAATTGGTCTTTAAAAGTGTGTCTTTCTCCAGTAGCAGTAGAGATGACCCTATGGTGACATACACAGATGTCTGCATTATGGACAGCTAAAGTTAGCTTAGAATCATAGAATCATAGAATGGTTTGGGTTGGAAAGGACCTTAAAGATCCTCTAGTTCCAACCCCCCTGCCATGGGCAGGGACACCCTCCACTAGACCAGGTTGCTCAAAGCCTCATCCAGCCTGACCTTGAACACCTCCAGGGATGGGGCATCCACAACTTCCCTGGGCAAGCTGTTCCAGTGCCTCACCACCCTCACAGTGAAAAATTTCTTCCTAATATCTAGTCTGAATCTGCCCTCTTTCAGCTTAAAGCTGTTGCCTCTTGTCCTATCACTGCACTCCCTGATAAAGAGTGTTTCTCCATCCCTCCTGTAGGCCCCCCTTAGGTACTGGAAGGCTGATAAATCTTATCCAGTTTCTGTCTTGAATACCTTCAAGAAGATGCTGAGCATTTTCAGCTTCAACTGAATCTGCAAAAGCCAAGTAGCTCAGCACCTCCTGAGAAGTTGGTTTAGATTCCAGCTTAAAAAACAGATTCAGACATATTTTTCAATTTCTTTCTGCCTTTATCTTGATGTAGTGAAACCAAAAGAATGTGGTTTCTGCAAAGGAGAGTTATGATTCTGCAACTTCTTTAATGGTAGTGGTGCTGTGTCACTATGATAGTAACTGGGAAAAAAAAAAAAGCAGAAAAAAGCTCACACTCTTCTCATGAACAAGAAGGTCTTTAACGAAAGCCCTGTTGATTTTCTCTCTTCTATCGTAGTTATGGAAGATGTACTCACCCATAGAGAATGTGTTGTACATACTCTTATAATAGTGAATGTGTTGTACATACTCTTACAACAATAAATGGCATCTGTTTCATCTGCCTCTTTCCCAGTTTTCTTGCTTTGATATTTCAGGAGATATTTAAAAACATTCACAAATCCTAAAGTCTTTTTATTCTTTTTTATTAATCAAGAAGAAGCAGTATGATAAACTAATGTTTAAATAGGAAAAAAATATCTTGGAAAAGCTGCAAGATTTTTGTAATCATAGATTCTAGGGAATAAGGTTAAAATATATTAAGATAGAAAAGTATATTATTAATATTATAATAATGTAATATATTAAA
>NW_010129982.1:0-12407 GCF_000699245.1 Pterocles gutturalis
TTTTTAAATAAAAAAATAGGCAAAGGTTTCCAGACACAAGTTACACAGGTAAGAGAGGGCAACCAAGGGCAACAGGAGTTGAGCCCACGTACATCAAAGCAGACTTTGGCTTTGGGTACCTATCCAAACTGAGCCTTCAAAGGTTCTGATGTTGCCCTATTGTTTAGCTTGAATCTTGTCTAAGCTTGCTCAGGAGAACCCACATTCAGAAGTATGGGAGAAGGGAAAAAGAACACACATTTTCCAGACTGTGATTTAAAAACAAAACAAAAAAATGTAAATCTACATGCTGCAGGGTAATACTGGTAAGCGTGGCTAGCTATTGTTGCTCCATGCTTTTCAATTTCCATATATTAGCATTCATTGCTGACATTATTAAATCCAAAGTTATTTGGATGCTTTGATCAGCAAATTGAATCTTGAGTCTATATACGATGTACCTATATTCACATAAAGTTTACAAAACTATTATATTTCCCTATTCTAACTCTTCCCCCCACATGCTGTGAGTTTCCATATATCCCACAGCCATACATTCCAAACACAGACTATTTTATTTAGTAATATATTCAAGAATTTAGATAAAAAGAAAAGCAATGGAAAATGTTTGGCAATCTCTATATAAACAGTTTCTATACATTTGGGTTGAATCATCCAGTAAACTCTCATCTTGATATGCCTGTGACAGATAAAACTTTCACCACCAATATGCCCTCTTGACTTGGAGGTCAGAATACAGGGGGATCCATATTACAAAATCTATTACACCCTTTATGGCTATCACAAAAATTAACATCACATTAAATATAAGCAAGTCAGAATTTTGGCACTGATTTTCCATTTGGCACAAATAACCCCACTCTCCGTTATGAACGGGGGAGAAACAACAGCAGTGGCAACCACAACAAAAGAGTGGATTGTGTGTTCCCTGCACAAAACAGAAAGCTGTGCCTATTCAAGAAATCTTGGACATTTGTCAGAAATTAGAGAACTGACGTTGGAGCCCAATATTAGCTCCAGCCAAAGCAGTGGTGGATTACCTTGCCTTTGGAATCATCCCTATTAACTAGGAAAGACTCTCTGTTGCAGCACATATCATATGGTCCTCATGCAGACTCAGAAACACGGATCCACTTTCTTAAAACAAAACAAGGTGAAATGAAAAAAAAAAAAAAGAAGAAAAAAGACCAAAGTAAATGCAAATGGTTTCACTGTGAGTGGTTTGTCTATTATTTGCTCTTTTTATCTCTTATTTATGTTTCTTTTTAAGCTGAGGAATGAATTGAAACGCTGATGAGAAAGCTACTCTTGTAATGCCTCCACTGTAAAGATTTGTTATGAAACTGCTCTAAAACAGATAAGCATTTTTCAGATGGCCGTAAGAATTGAAGGTACATATTCACTAAGGAATATGATTTCTGTTTTACCCATTTCAATTCTGGTCAGAAATGGTGAAGGAGGGTATAGAACAAGGAGACTCCTCGAGACTCTGCTGATGTGGCTTTGCAGCAGCTTCATGGAGCAAGCGCTGGCAATCCTTTAAAACTGGCAAGGGGTGCCAGCGTCATCCTGTTGACTGCTGGATGAATATATATAGTGCAAATAATGCTGTTCTTGAATCAGCTTTTGCCCAACTCCCACATAAACTTTCCCTGGGAAAATCTCATAATGCCTGCATAATTGATTTTATGAATCTAGCTTTCAGCTTTTGATAGAAGTTTTCTTACTCTACTGGTTTTGATTCTTTATTGCATGAACGGGTAATGCCAAAAAGCCCTCACACTAGCCTCGACCATACAGACATCGGAAATTTAATTTAAACCCTGGCAATTTGCCAGGATCATAAAACACATACAAAAAAATATTTAAAAATTGATTTTTTTTTTCTGAGAGCTAAATATGTAATTTCTACAAACGCAAGCACAACACAGGCTGCAGAATCTGCACACTGCAATGTACAGACAGACAGGCACTAAAACTACTGACAGGAGTTGAGTAGAACTTTGCAGTCTGCCGAGAACAAACAGAAGGGGACAGTTGTTTTTCCCACTGAAGACACATTTTGAAACGAGTTGGACACTAACTGTATCTCTTTTCTATCAATAATACATCTAAACGTTCCTTAAAAAACAAAACAAAACAAAACAAACAACTAGAAGAACTTCTCTAAAAAAACTTACATAGAGGTACGACCACAGATTACGCTAATACTTCCATTCTCAAAAATTCCCTATAAGCAAGCGAGCCTTACCGCATTGCTCCTGTCTTCCTCCTCAGAGCTGCCTTCTCAACACCTCAATTCCTAATCCAGTACCTCATCAGTTTTAAGAAATATCCATCAGTGATGCAGGGCTGATTTGTTGCACTGGGATATGTCCCAAAAAAATGGAAAGCTTTTGCCGTGTTTTCACTTACAAAGAAAGCCACTTATTAAAGCAACTTCTGGGTTCACTGGCGTTCTTGGAGTCTAAAAAAAACGTCCTAAAATTATTTGCAGAGGCTACAACAGCACCTTCTTTGAAGTAATGTTGCAACTTGTGCAAAGGAATTTGGGATGTACCTGAGATCTGAAGGTGTGGGCTACAAATTAACACAGCCAATTAGGTGGAGAAGCTGAGAGTCCAACACAGATGGGGCAAGATAACCACAACTGAATAAAAGGACTGCCAAATGTAAGCCAGTTGGCTGAGTACCGATCCTGTCATCCTGCTCAGCCAGCTGCTGCCCAATCAATAATCTGTTGCTGTTTGCTTTCCCCATGCCAATCAATCCGAGCTAGGGCTGCTTCTAATTTTCGAATCTAGGAATAGCTTCAGAACATCCACAATTGTTATTTCAAACAACCTAAGAGATAAATGTTTCATCCACACATCAGCATGCAGACTCTTCCCAAAACGGGACTAGTCAAAAGTAAATAATTAGTCCTGTACCAGTTTGATCTGATAAACCACAAGACACAAGGCTGCAAAAGCAATCTTTGTACCATTAGCAGTCAGGAGAGAATCCAGCTTCTAAAATTAGTTGATTAACTGATACAAGACCCAAAAACTGTGATAATTCTGTAGAGAATGTTTCACAATAGACATAACCATTTTTTAGGGATTAGTATTAGCTATAAATTTCTTATCCTCTGAAATCTGGTACAACCGCATTTATGCTGCAAAGATGCCTCGCTCTACAAGAAGACAGAGATGAAATCAGAGCCAATTAAATTTAAGCATCTCTTAAACAATTCTTTTGTTAAGCAGTATGTATTGAAAGAATACATGAGGAGAACTAGAAATGATCTTCATAACTTGTCCATGACTCCTCTTCTTGTGAGTAATGGGAACAGCCCACGATCACACAGATAAAAATCTTAATGTCATAAGATATTCGTAGAACCATTTGTATGTAGATAACAAAATAAGTGTATGTATGCATACCTGACATAAAGAACAGAGACTGCAATAAACAAAAGTCACGTATTTGTGAAGTAGGTGATACTTGGGTCTTCCCCAGCATGAGAACCTACTGTTCAAACCAAACATAGACTCAAATCTTCCTTTTATAAAAAAATAACCTTTTATATCATTGAATCCCAAAGCATCTTGATAGGCCTTTTCCCATTAAAAGAAAAACAATTACTCTTTATGACTGGCAGATCTAAAGCATCAATTTGATTTTCCATCCTATTACACACCATGTTGTTGCAGCTCTGGATCTCCTTTGAATCTCAAACAAAAACACCCAACATCTGCCCTCGTAACGCTCACTCTTCCTCCACACACAGCAGAACCTACACATTGTTCCCATTTTGCCTGCTCACAAGATGGCATGCTTGTCTCACTTCCACCCCACCAAGAAGTCTGTATTACACTCACAGCATCAGGGATAATTAAAGGCTGGGCATGGAGGTGGTAGCGCTGTCAGCGACGGCACCAGCGGTGCTGTGGGTACGCCTGTGCCGCGGCGCCCGCAACGCCGCATGCGCACGGACGGGCTGGGACTAGCTTCCCGAGCTCAAACATGGGAAGCAGTGGGGGCTTGGGAACTGCAAGTCCCAGAAGAAAAAACTGGGGCTTCTTTAGCCCAAACTGAACTTCACCTACCCAGAACACTACAGGCATCTGAACTAAAGGGTAGCTGTGTAATTCAACAGTACGCTGTAATCTAGGCAACATAAACACACTCAATTAGACTCTAAAATTACTGAACATTACCATCTCCCTTGCGTCTTTCTAACAGCTTGACATATCGATGCCTAATGTCTCATTATGTGTCGATTTGAATCGTGACTGTAAATCACTGGAAACACAGAAGAAGAATGAGACGTAAGATTTGAGGGGGAAAAAAAAAAAAAGAGGATGCATTAAACAGAGATGAGACTTCAGAAACTTCCTGAAAATATTAAAATCAGCACCAAAAACATCATCTAAAACTCAGAAACAGCAAGTCTACAGCACGTAGTGAAATAAAGATTATGTGCTGCCGACCCAGTGGGTCACTCATCACAGGCAGAGAGAGTTAAGACCTGTCTGGATTTAAAGAAAGATTTTATTTCCTTTTTCTTTTCTTTAAAGACAGATGTGGGGAATATAAACAACAGGAACATCATTCTACCTGTTTGATTTTGCTCACATTCACTATAGAAGGTTTGAGAAAACAGAAAAGATACCACCTTTTTTTTATCTGTAGCAAGAGCATGCAAAGTCTAGGATGTTTGTGTGTCCTTTATCCCAGTAACCAGCTGCTAATCACCTTCTGCAAATCCCTACATTTTGCCCTGAATTCACAGCACCCCAAGTCAATTTGGTTCTTGAACAGGACAAAAAAGAAATGTGTCTTAAGCTGGGCTGGAGCTGGCATGTGAACACTGTAACTGAGATTCAAGAAGTGAGGAAACGTCAATGGTTTAGGCATCAAGATGAGCAAACGGAAGACCATTGTGCAAGCTCACACCACCACAGCGGTGCTGTGCAAGCTGGAAACAGAAAACCCACAAGAAAGCACTAGGCAGGAATTTCTTTTCACTGTCAGCTGAACTGCTTCCTGTAATTATAAATATACAAGGGTTAAAGTGAGAAAATTACTAAAATACACCGATAGAAAATGAATTCCCAAAGAATACTCAGAACCAACTTGTTTTGCTACATGAGAAAAATCCAACATCGGATTGTGGGTACGTATAAACTGTGGGATATACTTCTGCAGCTCCCAGCTCCAAATGCACACCCTGGAAACATCCTGACTACACATCAGAAAATCTGGTTTGGCACCATTCTCCTACGCACTTTGGACTCCATCAGTAGAAACCCAAGCGAACAGACGAAGTGCAATGTGCGCCATCCAGCAGATCAGGATTGCGGTCCCTGACCTGCAAGAGAGATACAGCAACTGCTCATTGCTGGCTTATGCTTCCTATAAGCACTCCATTTTTCAGCAATATTAGAGAGGCTTTCTGGTCTGGTTTATAAAGCCTTTTTTTTCATTATTACTTAATCTTTTTTTTTAATTCCTTAAATAAAATAGTAGATCTCTAAAAGAGAGCAGGGGCAGTCCTATGGTCGGACAAGTAGCCAAGGACTGGGAAATGGCTCTTAATTCTCTTTGTGTCCTCAGAAAACCAGCATCACACCCTAACTATTCCCACTCCAAAACAGCCATATCATGGCTATGTTTATACGTAACACTCATCAAGAAGTGAGCCTGGTCTTAAGGCCAAACAAGAAGACAGAGACTGAAACTCTACTAGTTTGTTCTCAAGTCACCTCTTTCCATTTGCACTAGTCCATCAGGGCTCTAAAGTCTCATTTCAAACAGCTGCATCACAAACAATCTAACAAGACCAATAGCAAAGTGAGCTTATCCAGAAAGCACTAAAGAAACTGGATGATGACAAAGTTTTGTCGTATCTTCAATCTAGAAAAGTACTGAGATACCATACAGAAAACTATTGAAAGTTGTATGATGAGTTGGAATGATGACAGTTAATAAGAAAGAGAGCATGTTCTGAAATAACAATCCCTGGGACCTTATTAACTCTAAATGATAAAAGAAGGGGGAGAAAAGCATAGTAGTTGACCACAATTATGAACGAATCTAAATCACACTTCAAAGGGCCTTATGATGTCACAGACAAGAATTTTAGCACAAACAGGTAAGTAGAAATGTCACAGTATTTGTCACAGGTGACACCGTATTAAGAAAACTATCTATTATGTTCAACAAAGATTAACTTTAACTGAAATTAATGAAAATATGGAAGATGGGAATCTCTTCTATATGAACAAGTGAAGTGCAACTCATTTAGACTAGCAACACAATTGCTAGGAGCAGGTGAACATTAGGACTGTGTTGGCATAAGAACAAATAACCTAGCCATGATTAACTTTGGCCTGAAAATGAGAAGGAAGGGTTTTAACTGACAAAGCAGTGATGCTATGAAACATCCTTCCACCAGACGCAGTCAAGGCAAAAAAAAAAAAAACTACCTAATTTTAGGATGAAGGTGGGTCAGTTTATAAAAGGGACTGTTTATGGTGGTTGATGTTCAAAGGCCACCCGCTGCTCACAGTTCCCATAGAACTTTAGGACAACGTACATGGATACACTTTTTCAGGGTATGCACAGCCTTACCACTATTCCTTAAAAATGTACATGCTGAGGGCACTGTTACCTCAAAAGCAAATGGGGAAAAGGCAATTCCTCGTCTCTACCCTTTATAAAAAATGTAATTATTTTCATAGTGACTTTCTTCATTTCCCTTAAAGCCAACAGTCTTAAGAAAATATTGAAGAATTGTCACCACTGAAGATACAACATATGCAATGTTTCTTATTTGGGCAGAAGGAATTAACTGTAACATTACCATTATCAAAGCTTTTGTCAAAAAGAAGCCACTTTCATTCTTACTATCTGTCTTACTAATTATTTTTATGAGTGACTGTGCCATACTCCAAACAGGCATTGCACAGTTCTTTTTGTATTTTAAAGGCAGTTTAGTCATTAGAAACGCAATGCGAAGGCAATTCTTGAGCCCGCTGCATAAGTTCACAAAAGATCTACCAAGGGTTGCCCACACTGCTTTGCCAGGACAACCTAACCAGAGCTACATGTGGAAAAAAAAAATAAAATAGGTAAAGTTACTTTCAGTAAATTGTACACAAAGTCTGAGTGCAACAGAGTTTTACAGATAGGATGCACCTAGAGAGAGTTCAGGCAGTTTGAGACACAGCTTGCTAGTCATCAAAAAAAAAAAAAAAAAAAAAAAGTTTTTTTTTTTGTAAGACAAAACACTTGTTAAAATACTCAGTGTAGCAGTTTTCAACTGAATTTAATCTATTTGGATGAAACCAAACAGATAAAAGGTGATGCCTGCTGCTCTCTCTTCTGAAGAAAATGGAACCTTTTCCTCTGATTCAAGGGAGACAGAATGCTACCCATCCCCCTGCTCATTCTTGGAGCAACCTCATCTCCCTAGCTTGTTTCAATACACCTGTTTTTACATAATTCACAATGCAAAAACAAAGACGGCAACAGATGGCTAAGCAGAGAAGCCTTATGTGGTCAAACTGACCAACGCAACCCTTACGATTCCTAAAAAGCTCTTTATGGGGTTCATTTGGGCCTGACCAACCTTCACACATTATTTTGGTTTAGCTGTGTAAACAACAGGACAATTTGCTCTAAGTTTCTTTTTTTTTTTCCCACAATATGACGATATATCACTATTGCTTTTTTTCTTTCTGCTCCACCGAAATGCATTTAAACAAGTATTTATGATACATACTGCTTGCTATAACCAGGGCTTTTCAGCAATCCATGATCTGGCAGGCGTTCCCGACATCTCATTTCTGTCTGACATATCGCATGAAGCTTTTTTTCCCTGTTAATATATTGGAGTTTTTGCTTCCGCTTGTGAAAAATGTGGAGATTCGAGATTTCCCCCGATCAGCAGGCACAGCGCGGAGGAGAGGGTAACCCTGACACAGGTCAAAGTAAAGCTTTGGTGACATTTCTCGGTGGGAGCAGAGTTGTCACCGAGTCAAGCGGAGGGTGCCACAGGCTGATACAGCGGTAGGGATCTGAGGGTACAGTTTCACGATGGGCTTAAGCGACGCTGGTCCCAAAGGAGCTCTGCCCTTCCCTTCACCTGCCACCGGCATGCCCACGCGCTGGCCGAGATCGCCCTGCTTGCACCCCATGGCTGGCTGGGGGCCGGCTGGATTGTCCATTTTGGAGGCAGCTCAGGCTTGGATTTAAAAAAACCTCACTTCTCCGGAGAGCATTCCCCAGCCCAGCTCCCGTCTCTGTATCTGACTTCGCAAATTCAGCCGATGCTGGAACTGTACTAGTGTTCGTCCCACACCAACCAGGAAAGGGTCACACACCTGAAAAATCTCCAACAGAATCCAAATCCAACCAGTACCCGCGCCTCACCCCAGAAGCACCACTAGGCAGTGAACGATGCTGAAGGTCCTCGGCCAGCAGCTGTACATCTCGTCTGCCCGACCGCGAGAAGGCTGCGTGCAGTCCAGGCTCCTGCACGTCTGTGGTCCTCCTTGCCAGCGTACAGGGAGAGCACAACCATCAAAAACAGTGTGGGTGAATTAAAATAAGCCATACCATAAAGGAGGGAGTGGTTAAAAAGATTTTAAAAGAAAAAAAAAAAAAGAGAAAAAAAAGTCCAGAAGAAAACAATCTCTATCTGCCCAGAAATGTAAGCGCTGCCTTCAGAAAAGTAAAATCATTATTGCAAGCAAACTGATTCATTAAATAACGTGCAGGGGAGGATTATAATGCTTTCCCTGTCATTAAAATGCTTTGAAACTACACTTCTGTAAGATATGCTAATGATATTCAGCTTTTGTATTAGACAGCAGAAGCTACACTCTGGGTGGAATTCGGTGCACCGTGTTACATGGGAGTTCAGGCTAGAAAAGTAGTTATTAGTTCACACTGACCACAAATGTGTTTAAAATGCACACAAAACCTGGTCATACCCTACAGAAAACAGATGTAAAGGTGATGAACTGGTCCACACTGAGCGATAAGTTCCCCTTCCACTCAGGAACCTCCTTCTGTGAGTGGGAATCCTATCTTTTCATGCTTTTCCCTAAAAATAAAAGCCCACTTTGCATGCTGAAAGTCTGATCAATTTTTTTTTCCCCCATGTCCACATCTGAATACTACTAATAAAGAACAACACTATTAGAAGTTAACTATTGGTTTATGTTTATCTTTTTACCTGGTAGTTCAAGGAGTTTTATTTCAGTGAAATTAAGTTCTGGCTTATTTTGACCAATTTACTTAAGTCCTTATTACAAAGAGCAAAATGCAGGCTCCAAAACACAGTGAAATTCGTCACAATCAAATTTCCATGTGATTTATCAGCTTCACTGTCACAGTAACTAACTCAATGCATTTTTTTTGCTTGGTTCTCTCTGTAAGCTGTCAGGACAAGTCACTCTATCAAACAGAAATATAATACCATTTTTATTGCTTATCTCTTTTGCCCTTGGTTACATCACTAAGTTATCTCCCTCCACCAACTTGACAAGTCTTTTTGGTATTGACCTTAAAAGGACACAGTTCTGACAACTTCAGGTTTTTTTCTTTTAATAGTTCTCAGGTGAATACTTGTTCTTGGTAGTCCGGGGTCTTTATCCCGTGGGTAGGCTGAGCACAAAGCTTTGGCCATTCAGTCCGATAGTATCTTCCAGCCTTTTTTGCAAGAGGCACGGGAGAAGCCAGAGGTGGATTTTATTCTGGTAAAAACCATGATTAGTTACAAGAGGTCTTCTAGATTTGGTCTTATTTTCCTAATGCTCTGTTATTAACAAATACAAACACACATCCTTATTTCCACAGCCTTTGCTCAAGATTTTAAGAGCTCCAAGCTGGATTCAACCCTCCATTTTCACTCGTGTTACATAAATAATTTTGGCTGACCCTCTGCAGGTCCCAGAATTTGAAGATCGGGATCAAAAATCTGCTCAGAATTTCACAGTGAGTAAGGAAGAAGATATTATCGACTTGTCTTAATACAATTCCCCAACTAGGGGATATTTGGAAAATACAAAAATATTTATGCAATCTGAAAAAAGCACTTAAAAACCTGCTGCACGCCATCCAACAAACGCCACACAATACTGATTTAATGAAATAATAACTTTTTGTGCCAAATTCCTCAAAAAGCTAAGAGGAACAGGTACATGGCATATTTCAAATTCATTGCACTATTTCCACTCATTATTTACACAGATACAGACTTTAAGCACATCACGAGTTTTAATGATGATTTAAACTGGCAGGCCAAAACTTCATACAATGAGGTTAAAATAAATTATTTATGTTTTCACTGTATTTCTGAAAAGTGACGGCTCAGGGAATAATTACTGAAAGATGTCAGCTGTAGCTAAATGTAGTTGTTTTATCAAAGGCTGGAGTCTTCCTTTGGATAGTAACTTGTATACATCGTATCTATATGCAGTTAATTAAGCAGTTACACAGCTCAACATAATCTTTTGTGTTTACACGTTTTGATGTTGATACATATTACAGATTTCATTCCATATTCTCTATTTACTAGATAATAAGGTTGTTTATGGTTTATGAAAGCTGAAATTAAATAAAAATCATTAAAAACCTCTTTAAAGTATTGCTCATCAGTTCAATGATGCCCGAGGTATACAAGAAAGAAAAAAAAAAAAAAAAAAAGACATTTACAAAACCTGTTTTGCATTTAAAACTAATTTAGACAAAGAACTACACATGTGACTTGTTCACTCTACAATTGTTCATCCAATTGTTTTGGTTTATCACATTCTAGAAGTAACAGATTTCATCATCTCATGCTCTATTTTCATCCATAGAATTGAAAAGGAAAATAAGCTTTCTTTTGCCCTTTCCCCCCCCACCCCAAGTTCCTAGTAATCTTAGTTTTGAAAATGAGAGTCACTGAGCAGAACGTAAAATGGAGAAAATAGTGTCACTGCACCACCAGAGGAAGCCTCTGGCAAAAGCCAGTTTAATCACTTCCACAAACTGGTTCCAGGTGTTTAGCTAGCCATTTCCACCAGGATTGTGGTGTGACTTTACTTAAAACTTTGGCAGCAAATAGGTAAATAAATACAATCAAACAGTACACCAAGCTGTGTAGACTTAGACCTTAATGCAGACCAAAATCTGAAAGTCTTATTTTTAAATGGTAAATATTTAAGTCTTTTTTAAAATATGGGTTTTTATGTTTTTAAAAAGGATTTTTTTTCATACGCATTAATTATTATGCACCTTTGTAATTCATATTATGTTAGTTAGGAGTCCAGTGACTTGCTTTAATATATACTGTAATAGTTTCACAAAACATCTTTAGGGATAGAAAATATGCTTTAATATGCTATACATTAAAAATCAAACCACATACATGATGCTACCAGTTTCGCTATGCTCTTGCAAGTATCTGCAACATCAGACTATTACGCATGATGATCACAGAAGAGAAAAACCTAATTGGCAGAAGTCTCAATGGGCTTAAACCAGAACAAAAAAGTGTACTTTATTCATGAGCTGAAAGTCTGTCTGCAGTTTGGCATATACAGCACATCACACCATGTAATTTTATAGAAATCAAATAACTTTGTAAATCACTTCAAATATTTCCTTTCTCATTGGTTTTAATCATGTTTGAAGGGAGAGAGAAAAAAATTATAGGGTGAAATGAAAGCAAAATGTAATGATCTAGGACCATAATTCTCCTGAACGCACGTTGCTAAATTTTTGGATCATGGACCACTGTCAAACTTCAAACATAACAGGGAACCACTATGCAGCCTTCACATCAAACTTTTAATTAAAACCCCTAAATGGATTATATGATACTGCAGATCAGTATCATGCCATGATTATATGTGTCTGCAGACCACAATTTGGAAACAAATATATTAAAGGATTAATTTTCCAAAGGGAACACTGGTCTCTGGGCTTCTTGGAATACTCATTCTATATATTGAGATATTACAGAGTATCTTAGCATGCAAATATCCTAAGACCTCCATTCTATGAGTTTTTAATAGTACAAGTGAAAAATACCAGTTTGAGACAGGATTTTTTTCAAGGAATATCATGAGACAATTCCAAGTTGATTGTATGACAAAAATATTATTTTATCCTGACATCTCCCTCTCAAGTCTAGATTGTTGGGCTTGGTTTCTTTTCCTAAGCAAACTGACCAGACTCACATCCTCTTTATAATAAAGTACCCATATAGTGAGGTCAACAAAGGGATTTCCAAAGGTGTCCTAGAAATGACCAGCCTATGAACGGGAAAAGCTCTACTTGCTTCAGGTAAGGTTTATCTCTGAAGAATGTGGAACAGAATTTGGGTGTTTATATATACATACATATATTATTTTTTAATATATATA
>NW_010129983.1:0-15356 GCF_000699245.1 Pterocles gutturalis
TTTTTTTTTTTTTTTTTTGCTGATGATTCGTGATGCCGGGAATATTTGAATGGCTTTATTATGTCCAATTTAATAATCTGGAAGATATTTTTATCTCTGTTTCTCTGGAATTTGAATAAGCAGATTTTAAGCTGTGAAGGAGAGTTACGTTTTAATTAATGGGCATTGGTGATAACAGTTGTTTTTGAAACTACTGGGAAATATTGCTGATTCCAGTAATTTAGTGAGAACTACAGGATTATGAGCATAGTGTATACAGACAGACATTTCAAATTATGAAGCATTGTATGAACAGTAATATAAATGTCAGCTCTTACGCAAGGATTGGAGGGAATTAATCACTTTTTAGGCGTTTTCTTCAACAGCTACACAAAATCATAAGGTTTTTTGCAGATGTGTTAAAAAAGCAGTTGAAATTATTTTAAATCTAGGCTGTTATACCTGAAAGCACATTCGTGTTTTCTGTTAAAATAACAGTTCTTATCTGAATGTCCTTTTGATATGTTTTTTTTTTTTTTGTTTCAAAGCAAGTGGTTTTTAGGTTTCTGTTCAATCATTATATGCAAGAAGATAATGATAATATAATTGCTACGTTAACTTGGAGGCCAGATCTTGTCTCCCACTGAAAAGTTGAATGTCTTTGGGTAAGAAACAAAACTGGCTTTGCTCCACTGAGACGATACAATATTTTCCTGTCCTTTCCCAGGCCTTGCGTTGGGATTACGACTGCACCCCCAGAAGAGATGCAATGGTTCTGCTCCAAGTGTGCCAACAAAAAGAAAGATAAAAAACACAAGAAGAGGAAGCACAAGGCACACTAAAGGCTTTGCAGCGGACTGAAGTCGTGCGGTCGCCGCGGCACCTTCCGCCCTGACTCCGTTGCAGGGGGGGATCCAGCCAGCTCCTGTCTCACCCTCCATCACCAACTGTTGGGGTTCTGGCTCTGGAGTGAATCCGGGGCGAGGAGATGCTCTTTGCCAGGGGATGTTGCATTTTGCAGAACCATCCAAGCCCAGGAGGTTGGATTTTGGTACATTCTGATGCTGTGTTTCACCTACCGAGGGAAATTTGCACAGAGCGATACGAAGACTTTCGGTAGTTCATGGTACCGCTCCCGCTCCTGTGGCTCGGCAGCAACAAAGATGAATGTTGTAAATACAGATCTCTGTCCTATTCTTTCTCGATTTGTTATTAATCCCTCTTGAACCTTTGCAGTAAGGTGCCGAGAGGAGGAGAAAATGTAAATTGCAGTAAGTTGTAAACTGAGGAGACCTTCTGGAATGATTCCTGTAGTCTGGATGCAGTTCAGCCTCTACCCTGCTGAGCCAGATAATCATAATGTGGAAATAAAAAGTGGCTGGTAAATATTTTTGTGACAAGAATATATGAAGCTTTTTTCCTTGATTTTTAGTACTAACATGAAATAAACACGTTCAAGCTTTTGTGATATATCTTCTATTTTTTAAAAAAGAAAAAAGGTTTCTATTGTGTCGATTTTTTTCTTCCGTGTGAATTTATTTCAGTGGACCTGTAATATATTTTATACTTTGGTTTTTGTTTTTTAGTCTTTGTCAATGTACCTTTTAATTGCTTGTACATTTCATTGGTGTGTAAAAACACTTCCCATTAAAAGATTTTCACACATGTAAATACCTGATATTTATAAAGTACTTTTACGTTTTTTTAATTATTTTTAGGGCTTGAAGATGATTTTTTTTTTTTTTAATTTTCGTTTGCCTGAGAATACAAACCTAGCAGCTATTAAAAACCAGCGCGACATACGCCTCTCCTTATGGCTTGAAGGGATTGGCGAGATCTGCCCCAGTGCTGCGCACATGAGGAGTCGGCCAGCACCATAATTAGGCCTCGATTCAGATACTTAAACACGTGGTAACTTCTTAAGAAGTGAGTAATCCTATTGCCTTCTAGGAGCCTGTTCCCACACTTCGTTATACATGTGCTTAAACGCCTTCTGAATTGAGAGCTTAGGTCAGGGGGCTCTGCACTTTTAACGGTAGCTACTGTGTGTTAATCTGTAGCTGAGCTTTTTTTTCTTGTTTCTTTTTTTTTTTTTTTTTAAACAAGTGGTAGAGAGTTTGCCAAAAATGATCGAGCTCATATTTAGATGGAGGAGATGCCAGAAGATGTGTTGCTCTGCTTTGTGTGTTCCCTTGGAAAGCCCAATAAAGTGAATATGGGTTGTATTCCCCATTGAAATTTACGGGGGAAATGGCAGAGGGAAAAAAAAAAGAAATAAGGCAGTATTACATATTGTATTGCAATGGGTCTCAGAGATAAATGTAAGAATTAAACTGGAAAAAAAATATATTCCTTCTGTTTCCGAAGCCATAGGGAACATTTAGACTTCATTGGTTGATTTGGGGTTATTTCTACTTTAAACTGTACAGTGGTGCTTGAGAGTGTGACCCTTTAACCTGTTGCGCAGATATTAAGAGTTATTTTTTAAATGCATCCAAATTGATATTAATGAGAATGAATTAGTCATGTTTTTAAAAGTACCAGTCCAGCGAGGGAAATGAGGCTTTGCTGATAGAACTGTTAAATTGCAAATCAGTGGCGACATGGATGAAATTGGTTTATTAAAAGTGCACTGTTACCTTCTTTGTTCAACGCCACCTCGTTTATATTCTGTCCCTGCTAATTACCAGTCAAGAAAGTTCTGGAATTTGATTTTTTTTTTAATTTTATTTTGAATTGTTAAATGTTGCAAACCTGATTCTTGTTTTTCTCCATGTGTAATGTGCAGACGTATAAAAAAACAGTCTTTGGTCATTTCTGGTCGCAATAATAAAGAACTAGCTTTTGGTAAGTTGTTTATCCATTTCCTCCTCCCCTCCGTTAATCAGAACTTCTCACATTTAATCAACTAAATAATTCAAGGTGCCGTGGGAGGGCTGAACTTCGCCGTTTCGAGGGCCCTTCAGCTATTTCTATGCATGCTTGTGCGTTGCTGCCGCCGGCTTGCTTTCCTACCCTGGGTTTTATGATTTTATATTGCCCTGTGGCAATAAAACCAAAGCATCATTTTCAGGAGGCTTGTGTGGCTGACGGGATTAGTAACGGGAGAAGGGGCCCTTCACCTCTGGGTCAGCGGTTTGAAGCCAGCCTCGGTCCGTCGCCGTGCAGAGCCTGCCTCCCCTTTCTCTTACGCTGGTGTGTGTCGGGAATCGGTGGTATAAAAGAATAATCAGCTTCCAAAAATAGTTACCCCCAGTGTGGCATGGACATTCCTTACAACCCCTCGTGATACCCAACGCTGAGCAAGCCCGGCTGCTTCCCCAGGTGTGTCAGCGGTTTGAAGCCAGCCTCGGTCCGTCGCCGTGCAGAGCCTGCCTCCCCTTTCTCTTACGCTGGTGTGTGTCGGGAATCGGTGGTATAAAAGAATAATCAGCTTCCAAAAATAGTTACCCCCAGTGTGGCATGGACATTCCTTACAACCCCTCGTGATACCCAACGCTGAGCAAGCCCGGCTGCTTCCCCAGGTGTTTGTATTTGCTGCTGTAATTTCACAAGTTATGTTTCTTCTCCATAAACTCTGCCAGAGTTAGGGCTGCTCCTGTGATTCATAGAATCACAGAATGGTTTTGCGTTGGAAAGGACCTTAAAGATCATCGAGTTCCAACCCCCTGCCATGGGCAGGGACACCTCCCACTAGCCCAGGTTGCCCAAAGCCTCATCCAGCCTGGCCTTGAACCCCTCCAGGGATGGGGCATCCACAGCTTCCCTGGGCGCTGCTTGATTTTTTGGTTGGGCGTTTGTGTTCCTCTGAATTCATTTATGATTTGAGTTTTGGACACCACCATCCATGGGAAGAGGGCATGGCGGGTGGGTTGCCGGTTGGTTTGCTCGTTGGATGTCCTGGGAGAGCATCGGTGTCTCTGGGTGGTTTTCCTGCGTCGGTGGGGCAGCTTCATCCAAGAGGAAAATCAGTTGTGAGCGCTACCTCTGGAAAACACCTATTGCCACGAGTAGTTGGGAGCAGAACTGTTTCAAAGTTTAGAAAGTAAAGAATTAAAGAGTTTTCAGTGAGGAGATGATAGCTCACCGTCTGCCTGGAGTATAAAGAGAAAACATTAAATTTTCTCCCCTTTGCTGATGCACCGTATACAGTGGATTTCAGCGGTACAGCGAGTATTGGTAGCAAATATTCAAGAAAAGAGCATAAAAGCTATTCCGTGAGAAAAGCTTGTTGAATCCTGCCTTTACTCTGGGGCCAGATGATTATCTGGAGTCAGTTGGGAGTCAGTTGAAGCTGTGTCAGTTTACACCAGCCCAGGAGCTGCCCGCTCGCGCGGCCGACTTCGGGGCTGGGGAGCAGCTTCAGTTATTGTGAAACGAGGTGGTGGGTTGTTTTTTTTTTTTTTTTATTCTTTTTATCCTGTAAATTCTCCTTTAGGGCAGCTTGTGCCTGCAGGTTACTGGAGAAAACAGCAGCGCTGGGTGCTCGCTGCAAAGCCTGTTAGTCATTAGGCAAAACTGTGATTTGTTAATGAGTTTTGCACCCAGAAAAATCTACGACGTTAATATCGAGATGGTGAGTGCAAAGCTCAGAAATAGAAGAAACTACCTCGACTAGTGATTTTTATTGGAGGGGCAGAGATATAAATGCAGAGCATCCATCCCTGGAGTAATGGGGATGCACTTTCCCGGAGATAATCTTCCTTCGGGGCTGTATGTCGTGCTCAAAGCATCATTTCTCTGCTTGACAAGGTGTTTCTATTCTGAAGGTGTCCGCAGCTAAGTACAGTGAGGATCTTTATGCTCCACAACTGATTTGTGATTCCAAATGTCCTGGAAGAGAAAGGAAATAAAAAAAATAAATAAAAATCCCGACCTGAATCGGAGGGTATCAGAGCCTGCTGACTTTGTCTGGGCTTTCCAGAGATAAAATATAGTGTATTACTTCACTGTATCACCTAAACCTTCTTTGTTCTCCTTTCAATAGGACGATTAAACAAAGACCTACTAACCAAATTAAAGTATAAAATGAACACTGAGATATGGAAACCTTGCCAGGAAGAATGTTAATGAATTAAGTTCACTAAAGGCGCGCTGGCTAAGTTTTCAATACAAATAGTTTTATGGCCAATCTCTTTTAGATCATAGCAGTTTTCTTTAGAAGTTTTAAGTCTCCAAAGTAGATGAGTTTCCTTTGCCGGGGAATGAATTAGATAATGCTCTGAATAAACTCCCTCTTCCCAGTCTTGTCACTCATGCGACTTAGGAAACTCTCCCTTTCTTCTGGGGACTCTCGGATCAGCCGTAACCTCAAAAGTAGAAAGCTGCTATTAATCCGGGTGTGCTGTGCGGCAGAGGAGGCTGTAACGGGAGATTTACGGCCAGCAAACAGCTCGTACCTGCCTGGGGTGAGCAGAAGCCTTTAAACGGGAGCGATGGCAGCTGATGCCACTGTGCTTGCCCCAAAGGAGCTTTTCCAGCCTGTTTTAATGAGGGACAGGGTTTTCAGTAGGGACAGTTGCGACAGGACAAGGGGTAATGGTTTTCAACTAAAAGAGTAAATTCAGAGTGGATATAAAGAAATTTTTTCCTGTGAGGGTGGTGAGGCAGTGGCCCAGGTCACCCAGAGAAGCTGTGGATGCCCCATCCCTGGAGGGGTTCAAGGCCAGGCTGGATGAGGCTTTGGGCAACCTGGGCTGGTGGGAGGTGTCCCTGCCCGTGGCAGGGGGTTAGAACTTCATGATCTTTGAGGTCCCTTCCAACCCAAACCATTCTGTGATTCTGTGATTCTAAGCTCCAGCCCTTCATGCTCACGGCATTCAAAGGCGATGGCACTGAGCAGGTGCTGGTAGTTGAGATTTGATGGAATTTTGCTGCCTCAGGCTTCAACCAAAGCAGCAAATTTTTCAAAAGGCAAAATGTCAAGTAAACCCAGGATAGGTGGAAGATCTACGTATTTTTTAAAACACAATAAAGTCATTTCTTATGAACACAACTCCCCGTTATGTTCTCAATGTGAGCGTTCCCGTAAGGACTTTGAAACAAGTTTATAAAACCAAACAGAAAATAATTAGATTATTTTATTGCCTAAATGAGGAGATGAGGGAGAAAGAGACCTAAACACATTTACAAAAACTTACGTTTCATCAATTGTCATGAGCAGGAATTTGTTTTACAAATTCGACAGTCTTGCCTGTCAGTTCCTCCCTAAGCCAGCGTGGGTTTGGCAACTCACTGTCCCTGTCATTTGCTTACTGTGGGACTAATGACAAGTGTGATGGGCTGTCACCATCCCACCACCCTGGTGTCACCTGGGGCCTCTGGTCCCACTGCTGCTTGGCTGCATGCAGGAGACCTTCAGTCTTCTTCCTTCAAGCTGATCCCTCCCCAAGTGTAGGACTGAGCACTATTTGCTGTGGATTTTTAAAATTTGGCATTCAGATTAAAAGAAAAAAAACTTTTTTTTTTTTCCCTTCTACAGAAACAAATTAGGAAATAGGGGCAGGGAACAGTTTGCAAATGTTTATTTTTAATCGAGATGTCATTTACAGCACTTTTCTAATAAAAGCTGTAAGAATTGTCATCTTAGGGGTATGTGTCTGCTCATAGGTTTTATTATCCACGTGATAACCAAAGGGAGAAACATCAACTTGTTATGGGGAAAGCTGTACGCAGTCCTCAGCCCTGCAGTGGCTTTACTGGTGCGTTTGGGTACAGGATCAGTGCGTGTCCCAGTTTCCATCCACAGGAGGAGGATAACGTTTCCTGCTCTGGCAGCTCTGCTTCGGCCTTGGACCCAGGTGATGTGAAGCTTGTAAAGACAGCCCAGACCTTCCCACGGGTTAAGTAACGAGAATAACACCCTTCACACGGGGTGGATAAAACCAGAGAGCTGCTAGGATCTCCCCCAGTGCTGGGTCTGTCCTTGAACTTGCTCCTCGACTGAGCCTTTCTCTGCATTATAGAATCACAGAAGGGTTTGGGTTGGAAGGGACTTTAAAGCCCATCCAGTTCCACCCCCTGCCATGGGCAGGGACACCTCCCACTAGCCCAGGTTGCCCAAAGCCTCATCCAGCCTGGCCTTGAACCCCTCCAGGGATGGGGCATCCACAGCTTCTCTGGGCACCCTGGGCCACTGCCTCACCACCCTCACAGCAAAAAACTTGTGTGCTTGTGTTTTCCTTGAGATTGGGAGCTGGAAACCACCTCTGACACTCCTGAACCAGACAGATCCTTTGCCTTTGCAGATTTTAGTTAACCCTCTTCCAAAATGTTTTCCACCATGAATCCAACCCTCTTCTCACCTGCTGGTTTTGAACCTCTCTGTGGAAGGAGCCCGGCTGGGCTCACATCGCGACCTTGTTTTGCCGCTGGTTCTTTTTTTGCTTTCAGGGTTATCTGGTGGAGTTTATCTGAGAAACAGCTGCTTGCTTAAAATTACTTCAGGGGACGTCAAAATACACCTCTCATAATTCGTACAATAGCTGCCTTCTCTGGGCTTCGTGGGCTGTGAAATGTCGGAGTTAGTGCTCGGAGCGGGCGTGCATTGAGATGCTGAGAATGAAGCGATGCTGTTTTTCTCTCGACTTGCTGCGAAGACAGATGCTCAGTCAAGCCCAAAATCCAGGCCTTGGCCTCAATATCTAATAAGCCAACCTGACCATCAACTCTTAGTGCTACCTGCTTTCTAAAAGGCTGGATTTGCAGTGCCACAGCCCAGGAGGATGCACATCCCTTCAACCCTCCCAGGCACCACTGGCTAAATGCTGTGTTTATTTGCTTTCAGGATTGCTTTGACCTGAGAAAAAAATAAATCCCAAAACAAGGATGTTCAGCAATTGTGTGCTGAGGATCTCACTGAAGATGTTGTAGCTGTCTGAGATGATGTTTAGGGAATACAACCATGTCCTATGCAAAGTCTTGAGCTGAACCAGCAAGAGAGCCCCTTGGAGATGCTCTGGTTTGGTGGACAGTTGGCCATGGAGGAATGTCTTTCAAATTCACTTAACCTAAACTTCAAGTGCCGTGTGTAGGTCCTGTCTGGGATGGTTTTTTAAGTCTCCCTGGAGGTTTCATAGCAAAATGGCTTTATTCAGACTCTACTCATTTTACTCTGACCACAAGGGATCTATTTTACAAAACCCTTGTGTCCCTTAGACTTGGGAAAAACATCTCCTACCTCCTACCTTTGGAAGCTGATCCTGCTCCATTTGATCCTCTACATCTCCTATTTCTGTGCTCTGCAAGATCTGGCGACATAACCTACGGGGGCCAGATGGATGGGCCATTTTTGCCCTGTGCTCCCAAGTCACAGTGATTCCAATCCAGACGTCTGTAAGATGACCGTAGCTGTTCTGAAGACAACATATGTATTGTCCCTTTTCAAGCAAGCATGCGTCTGGGCCATGGGCAATAGAAATGTCCTTAGGAGCAGCACACTGAAGGCAGCTGATGACAAGTTTGTCCTTTCTGTGTAGCCTCTAGATTAGCAGCTGCTAAAGCAAAAATGCCTTAGAAAGGAGTAAATCTAGAGTGTATTCAGTCTTCCACCCATAGCACGCAATGTAGCGTGGCTACATGATGAAACCAATGCTCAGGACCTCGTGGTGCCTTTTTCTTCTTTATTAGTGTGGTAACAAAAGCGCAGGAGAAACAGGTAGTTCTTCCATGATCCTTATGGCTGGTGGCAAAGGTTCAGCTGTCCTCTGTATACGTTGCAGTGACCTTTCCAGCAGTTTGAGTCTTTTCTCCACATCTGACCAAACACAGGTTCTTCTGTACCACTAAGGGCGTGGACCTGTTTTTCTTAGCGTGGCTTCTGCAAATATAGAAAATTAGATTCTTTTGTCTCTAAGGAATCTAATCATATTGGGATGATGATTTTGAGGGGCTTGGGTGGGAAAAGGATGAAGGGGCGAGCAGCAAGTGAAATAAACTACTGAGAAAACACACAATTTGGGTAGATGTTTTGTCCAGTGTAAGAACAGCTCGATTCCACCTTCACCCCTCATCGCCTGCATTGCAGGCTCTGGAGTTCATCGTTTGCCCAGTGCAGGTTCAGTTCATCTCTGTGCCCAGGATCTTTAGAAAACTTAATTTCACAGAGTCAGAACAGGCTCAGTTTGCGACTTCTTGCAAGCACATCCAAGGGCAGATCTGCTCTGGCTAACGATGGTGAGGCTCAAGGTGAGCTTTTAGCAGGTATCAAATCCTCCTTTCGAGCCAAGAAGTTCCCACTACTCGAGAGCAACTCTATGGTCTACTTAAGTTTTGTCAGCCGTTAATGAGTCACTTGATATCAACCTGATCAGTTCGCTTACATGGAAAGGGCTCCGATTTCTCCCGGTGGTGTTGACTTCGGCGTGTAGAGCAGGGGAGCGCGGAGCTCCAGTGACTGATCCTTCCTACACGCGCTTGCACAAGGCTACGGTGGCGCGATGGACTCATCTCGGATTCCTTCGGGAGGTGGTGACAGAGCTCCACCTTAATGAGTTCATCGCCCTGCCAGCATTCTTCCCACACCCAGGTGCCCATGTTGGCAAAGCTACACGCCACCAGCTCACTGGAAAACGTTCCCCAGGCTTTTAACAGGCTACAGATCTTGAGATGCCCGCCCAACTCCTCGTTTTCAGTTGGCCTGGGTTGATGGTCCGGTTATGTTTACAAGCAGAACGGATCGTGCTGGTTTGGTGTCGGGGAAGGAGGGTGGTGGGGAGACGCAGGGGGACCAGATTAATTGGTGAAGCTCCCACTAGGCCAAGTTTTGTACAAGTCATCCAGTGTGCAGGTGGGTGGAGGGAGAAACCGGTGGCTTGGCTTGTGCCTGAGGCTCTGGTGAGTCTTATACCAGGTCTGTTTACCAAAGCCATGCTTAAACGGCTGCAGAGCTGCATCACGTCTTTTGTTTTTCTTCTCACTTCTGGATCGCATGCACTGGTCATAGAGTTAACACTTACCAAATAGTGTTACTTGGACTCCTGGTATGAGTCCAGCCTTGGATGCGCACATTGCAAAATAGTTTCAGAGCTGAGTATGCTGTTGGCGTTGCCTCCCCCAAGGTACTCCAACTTTCTGCAACGACTTGGTAATGTAGCTGTTTATCTCCATTTTGAGTTATCCCTATATCAATCGGAAGTGTCCTGCTGCTTGCAATGTGTCCCTCGCTTTTACTTGTCTGGCACTGCACGTTTCCCCTCTGTGCAAGACAAGTGCCTGTTGTCATCTGCTGGAGATGCACCTTGGAAGGTGTGGACACCTCTGGTGTCCAGGAGCGTGGAAGCTGCTGGAGATCAGACCTTAGCAGATACCAACCTGCCCCTTCCTTGCTGGGAACACACTCTACAGCCAGGGAACACAATTGATCACTATTTAGGTGAATTTAAGACATAAGCAGGCCTCCTGAGACATCTAGTCAAGTTTTGCCATTACAGTGCAACACGTCCCACGTTGACGTTCCTGCACTTGCATGCATTTGGCCAAGGTGGGTGGATGTCCCCAACAATCACTGGGAGAGGGTAATAAAAACAGATAACTATTCAATGTGGGTGTTGGTATAATGGCTTAAGGACTCAAAAGCTCTGGTAGTTCCCATCAGAGGTGCTTGGAGAAATCATGGGGCCAGGCTGGCGTCACTTGCTCTGTGGACAAGGACGGATTTGTTTTCTGCTAGTGTTACGAACAGCGAAATCAAAGCAAGAAAATGAAGCGATGTGTGCCAGGTCACACGGCATGTCAAGGGCAAAGCCGAGATGGGAATGGGCACCTCCGAGCTCCCAGCTCCCCTCGACACCAAGCAGATGAGGGTGGTGCCAGAGCCACCTGAAGCCAAGAGGGTCAGTACCTGCAGAGGAGTCGTCCGATGATACAAGAAGGGAAACTTTCTTCTGCTTTCTAAGCTTCAGGTACCTTCTAGCAGATCTAGTGACATCTGTTGCAAAATACACCTTTGAGCCTCCTTCATCCTTGGGTACCTCTCCAGGTACTTTTCCAGGCACCTTTATATGAACCTATCACTGCGGGCACCAGCTTATGTTAATTTTTTATCCCAAAGTGGGTCTCCACTGCCAAGATCTCCCTATAACAGACATGCAGAAGTCTGGATCCCTCTGCAAGGTCCTTCCAAACCAAAGGCATGGGGAGATGTCTGTACGTGGGCTCCCCCCGAGGCTCCTTGACACACCTCCCAACCACAACTGGGATACAACACAAGGCAAAGCTCAGCAAAGCGGTTACAAGAATTGGGCAGGAAGTGGTGATTTTGGATAAAACCAGGTTCATTTCTTCTTGAACCAGGAGACACGTCTCTGCAAAGACTCTAGGCCGCACAGACCTAGAGAGGACTGTGCTCTGATGAGCAAACTGGAAATGAGATTCTCCCAACTGGTTGCGATAAACCCAGACATTGGAGAAAGGCATTTCCATTTCTGTGGTCCCAGGTCAGGCTAATGTGTTTCTAAATCCACACTTGCTTTTTTTCTTTATGCTATTGCATGGCATCTTCAAGTTGAAGTGGTTTAGCTGCCTCCACTGTAATTTTCCACACCTAGCTTCTTTGGATTTCTTTTTTTAAGTCTCACCTTAACTCTAAATTTATTCGGGTTTGTTTTTGTTCGTATGATAATCACAACATTCTTTTGATACATTTTTTTTTAAGCAGCCTTGATTTACTGAGATTTGCTTGCAACCTTCATTCCAGTTTACCATTTTTTTTTGTGCGTGGGGATATTATAAATGAATATAATTATATTTAATAGCTTTTGCAGGTACTAAAGCATCTTTTGATTTGAGTCCTAACTTTGGTTATTACCCCACACACACATACACACCTTTTTAGATATTCTCTGTTTAACCTATGCCCAGAGATTAATTAAAGTGTCATTAAAATGCCTTTAGTGCGTTTTGTGTCCTACATGCCTGGAAATACTTTTTTCCCACAGTCAGAATTGTTGTGCTTGTACCAACAATAACTGGCATGTGGCTTGTTTTGTAGATCACCATGAGATATAACGAACGCTCCTAATTAGAAGAAAACACATTCATTTTTTGGATGCCTCTTCAAAGTTTTCCCAGGAAGACCCACTAGTTTTTCATTTACATCTCTCCATCACTCTTGGCTGGCTCCGATGCCAGGGCCGAGCACTCGCTCCGGAGTGCTGGCTGGGTCCCGCACCGCAGATGGCTGCAAAATGGAAATTCAGAATCTTCCCAACAAGATATGGGGCAGAGTTTCTACCCCATCCATAGATTTTCAAGCTTTGAGTGTTTAAATGTGTACAGTCTTGGCCTTGGGTACAAAGTCTCCCTCCTCTTCCAACATTTCTGTTTGAGGAGAACCCACAGCTGGATACTAAGCCAAATCCTACCCTTGGAAGAATAGAGTTGGTCAGAGGACGGGAATGGATATACTCTGGCCATTGCTATCAATGACCAGAAAAAAACTAAAGAAGGCAAAAAAACCCTCCAAAATTTCCTTAATTCCTCATTTCCCTGCATTGTTTCCAGCCCAGTTGCCTCCTGCGAGCTGGATCGCTGAACCAGAGCAGCATCACATCAGCACCGTTTGCCCTGGATTCAGAGGAACACAAATGCCCAACTAAAAAATCAAGCAGTGCCCAGAGAAGCTGTGGATGCCCCATCCCTGGAGGGGTTCAAGGCCAGGCTGGATGAGGCTTTGAGCAACCTGGGCTGGTGGGAGGTGTCCCTGCCCATGGCAGGGGGGTTGGAACTTGATGATCTTTAAGGTCCTTTCCAACCCAAACCATTCTGTGATTCTATGATCTTTTTTGCATGTCCTTAGGAGTATTAAAAAAAAAACCAAAACAGCAAATAAATACACATGTGAGCAGCTGGGTAGAAATACAACAAACCAAACTGCACAGCCCCCTGAAAGACCCATTTCATCCCTTGGTGACACCTTTTCTAGGTGGAAACTGAGACTCCGAGCTCCTCATTCTCGGTTCCTCAGGAGCCAAAACGTGCTGTTGGGCTGGGCAGCAGGCTCTTGTGCCAAGCCAGCGCTGACTCGGATGTGCCACGGCTGCCTTCTGGTTTCACCTCCGGCAGAAAAGAAGCCAAGGCTCCCAGCATCCCAGAGGTTTTCAGCCAGGAAGCCAAGCTTGGACCTCTCCTCATCCCCTTCTTTGGTGAGACGTGCCAGGAAGGGGCCAACCTGGGGGTCGTGGAGGCTTTTAGCATCACCCCAGTGCAGCTCCTGCAGTCTTCTCTTTTAAAACAGACAAGAAGAATAAAACAAAAAATGACGCGAGAAGAATAAACCAAAAAATGATGCGAGAACAATAAAACAGAAAGAAAAGGGAGGCAATTACTGACTTTTCAGGGAAGATCATGCTGAAGATAGTGCAATTATAATCCGTTTCAACAGCTGAGAGGAGTTGGGTTTTTGCGTGGCCTGACTTCTAAACCTTGCCAGGTTTTGCAGCTGAAGGCTTTGGAGAGCCTCAGCCAAGCAACTGTCCTCCTGCTGGTCATTACAAATTTGTCAGTGGCTTAACAAGAGCCTTGGCCTCGCAGGCTGGAGCGTCAGTGATGACACCCTGGGGACATCACCGGGAAGCATCGCAGGCAGACCCCGTGGCCCCTCTTCTCCAAAAGGTGACTCAGGGCCAGGGCCACCACATGGCCTCTCAACAACAATTCTGTCTTTTGTAAGAGGACTGACAGCGACCCACCTTGCAATTAGCAGGTTGTTTCGGGAGAAATGCTAATAAGCACCCTGACGAAGGCGAACCTGGGAGGGAGGCGGACGCTGTCTTGACTCAGCATCCTCCTGGGGTGGGGGGAGAAGGATGCTTGGGATCTGCTGGACGTGATTTTCAACATCACCTTGCTCACCCTCCATTTCCAAAGACTCTTGGGACATCCCATCCTGGATGAGGTGGTGAAGAGCCCTGGAGAAAACGTCACCACCAGTTTTAGACTGGGACTGTCTGCTGCCACCGTCTCCCCATGAATTTTTGCAGCCACAAACACCTTATCGCCAACATCCTTTTCATCCCTTGCTTTTCTGGTGGGTACCACTTTGCAGGAGTGTTGGAAAAACCTTAGCAGCCTACCATCAGTTCAGAAACAAGGGGTTGCCGCCCAAAAAAACCCCTCAGATCTTCACTCCTGTAGCCTACAACCCCTCCATCCCCCTTCACAGGTCAGCGTTGTGGATTATAATTTGTGCTACAGTAGCTCCAATCAGGACCTGGGGTATTATTTATCGCATTTAGTACCTGCCATCAGTCATGAAAACTTAACAAAGACCCTATTGGGTTTATCTATAGGCAGCTAAACAAACGTATCTTGCTCTCTTGTTATCTTCTTGTTAACAAAACACTATCAGGATGTTCTAAACATCAGCATTTACTGCACAAGAGCCCTTTATCTGGCATGATATATAGAGAGCCCATCAATTAGTGCAGGGGGCTCGGAAATACCTGCCACGCTTTGCTCAAAAGTCCCAGCACCATCCCAGGGCTGCATCACAAGCAAGTATCCCTGTGTGTTTCCCGGCCTTAAGCATCCCTGCGTGGGCTGGGAGAGCTTGTTATGAGCAGAAATAATGATAAATATATTTTTTCCACACTTTTTTTTTAATATCAAGCCAGGTAGACTGGAGGCTTCCCATGGAAGGAGCGGTGCAAGAGTAGCCATGGCACTGGATGGTACAGGGGATGGGGGAAAGGGAAACGGGCTTTTATTCAGAAAGACTGGACATGGTTTGGGAATACAGTAAAAAAAAATGCCATGAGGCATGAGGCAAAAAATGCCATCCTCCTTACAGCAAGACCTTGTCTGCAGGACCAGTTCCTCTTAGGTCCCCCCACCATAACGTCGCACTGGTGGAGCAAGCTGCCTCTTGCTCCCCATCAGCTGAAAGGGGTGGACATGACAGATCTCAGACACCAACCACCAAGGATTCAGGGCAGCTGCTTTCTTCAAAACACCTTGGCTAAATCAGCACTCAGCACAGGAGCCACTTCACCCCATGCCATGAACTACGTTTCCGTGTGTGAGCCGGACCGGTGGTGTTTCACCCTCCTCCGCGGCGGTTGGGTCGCAGTGGGAAAGTGATTTTCCAGATAAATGGCAGATCGGGAGGTTTAACCCCAACTGCTGTTTGTCTCTGATTATTTGAATATCTTGCAAAACAGAAACTTTGTAAATAAGCGCACGGCCTGGTTTGGAAACCGCTGTGATGGTTTGCTCTTGGGAGATGTTCTCCTCTAGGTGGATCTCCAAGCTCAGGGCTTCATGCACCTGCAGAGGTTGGACTCATGGACATGTGGACTTCCCAGTCATTTCAGTGGCTCCATGTATCCAAGAAAAGAAGGTGAATGTTTAAAGGTTATTATTATTATTATTATTATTAT
>NW_010129984.1:0-10738 GCF_000699245.1 Pterocles gutturalis
CGGATGAATCCTCCTGGATGATGTACAGTATCCAGGCTGCGCCTGCCAAGGGGTGAGGTCATTTTGGAAGGAATTTTATTTATTCAGGAAATATTTCTGGAAATATTTACATGTCAAGATTACATGTTTAAATTATTTGACAAAGCAAGGTCTGGGCCACGTGAAATTTCTAAAGAGGTTTGCAAGCGTTTCTTCAGGCTTTCCTGCACACAAAAGGCTTTTACTGTGTCACCGTCCTGGTGACAGCAACGGGTCCTTTCCCTAAAACAAGGAGATGAAGCCCTGTATGAAGACTCCAGCTCTCAGCTGAGCAGGAGGCTGCAAGTTCTAGTTGGTGCAAAGACATAGGAAGGGAGTTGTTTCATACACTGTGGTGAATGCATGCAACCAGATCCTCTTTATCGGTGCAGAGACATGAATTTGGCGAAGTTCCTGCACAGGAGGGGGCACCCGGACCTGCCGGGGCAGCGCGTCCAAGCAGGAGTCCTGGAAGCTCCCCCTGGCCCAGGCACGGCTAATAATTAGTGACTAACGAGCTCTTCCAAGCGTTTGAGATTTTGACTTCCTGACAGAAGCTAGGCAATAGGATGAGTGATAAAATTCTATCCCCTTTAAATACATATATGTTTTAAATTAAGTAGCTCACAGCTCTATAAGACTATTACCCAGCAGTAAGAACAGCACTTGAAGGAAATGTTCTTGCTCTGGAAAAAGCCATAATCAGCCTCTCCATTGTGATTTCTGTCCACGAGAGCAGCTTAGTGCTTCACTTGATCGCTGTAGGAGAGAAGAAAGATGAGCAAAGGTACAAAATAGCTTCTGCATGAGCAACGACTAGACAGCCGATGACTTCAGGCTGTAAGAGATCGCTGCGTGGGGGCCGGGGGGTACGGAGGAGCCTGTAAAATTGTAAGTGGGAAAGAGAAAACTAAGAGGGAGCGAGTTCATCGCCGTGTCTCGCAGCCCGAGGACCAGAGGCAGCAGATGAAGTCACCGCGGCGCAGTTCCCACGCCAGCGGGAGGACGCACCTCTGTGCCCATCGCGGGCTGGGGAGGGCTGCCACAGGCGATACCACAAGCTCACATTTCCTCAAAGGCTTTTTCACAGCTTTTTAGAAGGAGAAAAAAAAAAAAGAAAGTCCAGCTAGAGTGACTAAGCCTAGAACCGTCAGCCGGGTTTAGGAGGACCCAAAGCTGCAGCACAGGAGGGAAGTGCCAGCTCCCATCCACCCGCTGTCTGGCAGGGACATCCCCTTATTTGTGCTGAATAATAAATAGGGAGTGATTTTAAGCCAGAAAATGAAGATAGCATGAACTGACAACAGGATGTGTTGGTTCTAGTTTCCCAACATGCTGTGATATGTACTCTGCTCTTCCTCAGTTATTGCCAAATCCGTGAGGTTTGATGTGAAATTCCCAGAAGCAGAGAGGGATGGTGGCACAGCAGCCTTTTAACAGATTTAGCAGCGTTATTCCTGGAGTTGTGTATAAAACTTCTAAAGTTATATCCTGATCTAAGTCTCTATACTCTGCCTGAAGGGAAAAAAAATAGGCTAATACTGGAACAGAAGATGACGGCACAGTGAGAGCGAGATTATTCAGAGAGCTTAAGGAAACCCCACTTGATCTGGTTAATCACGAATCACAGCCACTGGCGTGAGGAAGAACTGCACAAACACTTCTTCAGGCTTAAAATCTTGACTCAACCTCTGTTCACAGCTCAGCTTCACCAAGCACAAACTCACCTTGAGCAGATGCAAACACATTTACGCAGTATTCACAGAAACCCATTTTTTAAAAAAAACCCCAACCAACCAAGCACAGCACCAAAATAACCCCCATGTTTTGTAACACCGGGGTGGCTTTGCTTTGCCCAGGTATTCACAGTGAGCTATCGAGAACATCTCCACCCCAGGAGCAAGGGCTTCCAGCAAGGATTTTCCACTTGAGCTACCTACGCAGAGACCACAGCGAGCATCCTGCATTTCCTCTCCGCGGGGCCCTTCAGAGAGACCAAACCCCCTCTGACCCCTTTGCTCACCCGGGACACGCGGGCTCCTCCAGCCCCTTCCGAGGCACGCGGACCCCCCGCCCGCGAGGGCACACACCACAGCTCTGCTTCGCGTTAGGTTTGCCCTGAGCAGTGGCACTTACACGGAAATCATCTGAAAGCAGTGATCTCACACACAAACACACTTTTTTCTCTCTAGAGCCTCTCACCTGCCAGCTGGGTGCTGCTCCAGGCCTGGGGCTGCCCCTCTGCAGGTGGGAAGCCATCGGCACGGCATTTGGGCTGGCACTGACGACAGCTTTATTTCCTCATCTCTTGCAAATCTGAAAGAGAGACATGGGGAAAACTCACTAGAAAGGCATTTTCTAGCAGGAAGCAGTTGTGCATTTGACAATGAAAAACCACATTTGTTCTCCTTGCTCAGAAGCGTGCAACCGAGAGAGGTTGTGCCCAAGCATCCTCAGGTTTATCAAAATACATTTAAACAAGACTCTCAGCAAAGAGAGACCTTGCACAGCCTCACGTGATGTCTCACTCTTGTTCCAGAAATCATTGCACCAGCATTTTACACCGGCTCTGGCAGCACGAGGTGGGAGGAGAGGGGCAGAGGGTCCTGTCCCCGCGGCCACCAGTGCCCCCCGGGCTGCTCCTCATTTAACCAAGGGCTGGCGGGCTCGTATTGCCGTGAGGCTTTGGGAGATGATTTCCCCACACTAGCCCAGAACAAGCCAAATGTCCTCATTTACCCTGCAAAGTGCCTGCCTGGATCCTTCTCAACTAGGGACACCCTCCTTAAATCGTCCCATAGAAAATTTAAATAAGTTTACAGGGGGATGGGTTCCAGGATCTGAGCTTTCTGCTGTCAAGCACACAAATATTTTACCTTGCTTTCCCAGCTAGTTGCTTCCTCCAGTTCTCCAAGCCCCTGCCTGTCCATCCTTCTGATATTTGAACTCTTCCCAGAGCCCTTTTCCTCTGTCTCCTCCCTCCCCCTCTGCTGAGGACCAATGCCCCCCGGAGCCCCATCACACCCCCATCCCTTCCCACCCCAGCCCAGTGCCTCACTGACACCAGCTGAGACCTTTCCGGCCGGCTCCTTGCTCCCTTCCCTTCTGCCTGGGCAGCTGGTTTCCCTGGGACAGCTGATCTGTGTTGCTCATGGAGAGGAGCTGGCATCTGCTCCTGCAGTGGAGCATCTACTTTTCCTTGCACTGGGGAAAAGATTTTCTTACAGGCAAAACGTGTGTTTATTATCAGGATTTACTTTTCCTGTCCATTGGAACAAGGAATAGTAAAAGAAAGGAAGTTTGAAGAAGCAGAGTGCTGGTTTCCTTTGAGGCAGCCTGCCCTGGTCTGACTGCAGGATGCCCACACGTAGTGCAGATCCTCACACCTCCCTGAAAACTCATTAACCAGGAAACAAGATGAGACTGGAGAAGCAGAATCAGCCCACTATGTTTCGAACCCATTTGAGACTCTTAACTATTGCTCAGATGCTCATCAGCATTGTTTATGGGATACATATGAAGATAAATACAGCAATATATTCTTGAAAGAATATAATTCTGATGAGATTGGGGAGATGCTAAAATATAGGAGCCCTGGGATTAACAGCCTGAACTAATATCACAATTGTCATCGCATTAAGAGGATCGCAGGAGACTGGAATATTGATATAACTATGGTGTGAAATAAAAATTGTGTCATTTATAAAGGGAAAAAAAATGTTCCTGGCATGCAGACAGCTAGTTATGCGTAAGCGTAGCACATACAAACCACAATGTTAGAAAAGCCCCAAGAGATGCTATAATTCTGCAAATATAACTATTCAATATATTCAAATGAAAAAAAATTCATCTTCACCACACTCCAATCAGTTATTTACATAATTTCAGGGACCAGTTATTCTATCTATTTTTCCTTTGATATTCCTTATTTCTTATCATCGTGCATTTGTGGTAATTGAGCTGCAGGAAAGACTCAATATAAGCTGAAAAGTATGGTCTGCTTGACTGAGGGACAGCAAACAGCAGTCTTCTGCTACCACAAGCAGCTTCATTATAATCATCCTTCAGTGACGAGTTGAATTGTATTTTCATTTCTCTTAAAAAAGAACTATTAAGTTTTGCCTGCACAGACAATTCCTCAGACAGTCCACTGAGCAACATGAGCAAACCTACTTTGCCCAAAAAACTCATTTTAACACCATTTCCCCAGCCTACAGTTTCCAAAGGAAAGAACCGACCAGGGACACACGCCGCTTGCTGTCCCCCATCGATTGTGAGCAGGCAGCTGCTGCCCCGCAGATCAGGGAGGTACCAGCCAGGCTGCTGCATCCCACGTGCAAGTTTTCAATACGTTTAGCGGAGGGTGTACATCCCAGCACGCTGCGATGCCCAGCCCAGGGGACTGTCCCTCTGGTCCCTGAGCAGCTGATGCCCGCAGGTCGTACGCTGCTGGGTGACAGGTTCGATGCTCTCCGCAGTTCCTTTCTCTCTGCAGACATGTTGCACGTACACCGGGACTGTCTGAACTCAGACCAACTGCGCTTCTAAAACAGGCGCTTTGGGAACTTAAAGTTAGTTTTCCTGCCACATCCCGTCCAATCTAAAAAAAAAAAAAAAAAAAGCATGTCTGTGTCTGGCATCTGAGGCCACAGCTGTCTCCTGTAAACGCACCCTGACTCAGGAGCAGGAGCCAAGCTGTTGTCCAGGAACGCCTCTCGGGGGTCCCGTCCTCTGGCTCTCCCAGGAGCTGTCAGGTTCAATTGGCCTCAGCAAGCAGAAGACCGAAACGGACCTTCGATGAAGCAAGACAATATTTGGTCTCTGCCTCGATGAGATCATGGCTTGCTGTAACAATTGCATTCTTCTCATCCCCATCTCAAAATACAATCTGGGTTGGAGCCACCAGAGCACACTGCTCCCAGGAGAGCCCGCAGCCGCGTCAATGTGCAGGTAACTGGGAAGAAACGCTGGGATCTGGACGCAGGGAGAACGTACCCACGCAGATCCGTAGTTGGGAATTGTTTCTCATGATCACAGCTTCACCACCCCTGTTTCCTCTTGTTTCATGAGGAACAGGGCACACAACGAGCTATAAGGTTTTTTTTTTCTTTATCTAAGTAGCTTTCTGTTGCCTGTAGAAGGCAGGAGGCTGACTGTGTTTTCAATGTCCTAACAAGGGAAGTGGGAAAATGCCGTGACCTGGCTGCTCCTGGAAATGCCCCTTGTGAGCGACTGGAAACGTGAGTCACTGGAACAGAGATGCTAAATGGCACCTGTACCCTCTGTGGTTTTCCGGTCTCAATTATAATAGACATGTGAGATCTGGATACTATCTTAGAAAATATTCATCCATAATGAATAGAGCTGATGAGTAAATGAAGAAAGCGAAGTCAGTGCTCATTTCTGCCTGACTTGAAGGGAAAATGAGCAAACAGGTATTTTACCTGCTAATGTTCAGTGCAATCTAAAGCCTAATTATTCTGGTTGCCAACATCCTGAGCGAAATTGGTATTGTATGAGCTCTTTTATTTGCATTGTCTCATTTTGGAGAGGAAAACTGATTTTGGACCGCTTTGGTTTTTCCATGAAGGAAGGACCAGGGGAGCAGGGAAATGCCAGGGTCTGTGGATGGAACGAAGCACTCCAGCTATTCTAGCGCCCGCTCTTAGAAACACATCGTTGTAAGTGGAAATGCAAATACCGTGTGCTCTTAGTGAGCTTGTAATTAATGTACTTGGGAAAGGAACCAATGTAAATTATTTTTTATAACAGTGAGCCTTTATATGAAGTTGGACTGTCCAGAAGCATGCCCGCTGTGTGACGGCAGAGCGGGAGGTGTCACGCCGTATTTATGAACAGCCATGGCCGAGCTGATTTTCATGAAACTCTGCAGCAGTGGTTTCTCATTCCAACACTCAGCTCAAGGGCCCAGGAGCTCTGGTCTTCCCAACAGCTAACGAAGCATCGTTAAAATCCAGGTGTGAGCTATGCCCTGCACCCTCGGGGTGGCTCACCTTGCCCAAGCCCGGGACCGAAGACGCTGGACAGACTGGGAAATGTTTTGGTGAAGGGAGAATTTTGAATAGCTCTACCCTGTTCCCAGCACACAACAGCCCTCTTGCAGAGAGGGGACCTTCTCAGCATGTCCCCCGGGACTCCTTGCCCACCAGCTCATGGGACAGCGCCAGTTGCCCCGCTGGAGCCCAGCCTCCGGCACAGCTCCTCCTGCGCATCCCCCATGCGGGAGCAGGCAGCTGGGGCTCTCCAAAACTCCGGCACGTGCTTCCCAGGAGAGGAGAAATTAGTGTTAGAACTGCCATGCATCAGAAGGAGAGGATTAATTTTCTTCCAACTAATTAATGAAATGAGATAATTTTCCACCTACTGATCCGGAGTCCAGCAAGATCAGCAGAAAGGCTCGTACTGACCCCGGAGGGCTGTGCCCCAGTGCCGTTGCACGGTTCACTCCAGCAGGATGATACATTTCTGCTGGGAGAGGGAGGCTATGGGATTGGCGAGGAACAAGATCATTTTTCAGAGAGAAGGATGTTTACCTACATTTTCTCTGCTGCTAAGGCAACTGAAAGAGAGCATTGTTGTTTTGTTTTTAATTAAAGTTTTTAGCATTCGTCTCAGCCACCGTATTGACTTTTTAATACATGAATAAATATTAAAAAGCACATATATTTCATACTCCCTGCTCTGCATTTATTCACTGCAACTTACAGGATTCTTTCCAGCGAACCGAGTTATACATTTTCAGCAGCATCCTGCCACATCTTTAAAAAAAAAAAAAAAAAGTAGGGCAGAAAAACCACCACATTAACCCACTGTGTCCTGAAATGAGTGTGTGTGCCGTTCAGAACAGACGGCATCATTAAAGGTTTCGTACCTATTTATAACGAGGAGGCCACAGCATTTCTGAAACATCCTGTGAACATGAATCCTCTGCGTACTCCCATAGTGGAGCCAAGTATCATTTCCCTGCTTGCACAGCATGGGGATTCACTCCCAGACGTAAATATCAGTGCTCCGAAGCCACGGTGATGGGCTCCAAGGCAAATCGCATTCGCCATTGGCAGAGCTCCGAGCAGAGCTCAGGGATGCTGAGTGCCATGGGATGGGCGGCTTCAGAGAAAAAAGAGGTTTTTGCCAGAAAATGCCACTTGATCAAACACAAGCGTTTGCAGAAACGTTCTGGTTTTGAGACCCTTTCCACCAGCTGGTCAGCAATTTGCCCGCCCACCGGAGCTCTCCCGGGAGCAGGGTCCAACGCATCCCTCCCCAAACCCTCCCCAAGGGTGCTGAGGCGTGCCAAGGCACCCCGAACCCTTTCTAATTTCCAGCCTGAGACACCTGAACATTTTCAGAGCTGACCTGTTATGCCCATGAATAGTTAGATACAGATGAATAAACATTGCGACAATTTCAATTTCCTAAGAAACGGGTTTTTTCTGCAAACAGCACCCTTGGTGCTGGGCGAGGGCTGGATGGTCCAGCTCTTGCAAAGCTGAGCTTGCTGCCCAGCGCTGTGTCAGGGCAGAGTGGGTGATTTCCGTGATTTCCGTGATTTCCGTGCAGGGATGGATTTCTCCTCCCATCCTCCTGCACACGGGGATGGATTTGCTGGAGCTCGGTGTCAGCGCCTTGCAGAGCCGGCTGGAGGTGTGGAGGGGACAGACACCGCAGGACAGCAGCGGCTGGCGTTAACGAGGCGATCAGCTGCGGAGCAGAAAGCTGGCTGGGCTTCCTGCGACAGGTTAATTAAACCAGCAAAGCTCTCTGCACCATGGAGTTGCTGTGGCTCTTCTCCCTTTAAATATTTTGCATAAAGATTGAACTTCACTGCTCTCCCTGCCCACACACAAGCAAATAAATAAACAGACGGAGTGAACCAAGTCAGCCATGATCCCAATTAGTCCCAGCTGCTTTTCACCGTCCCGCCCGGGAAATAGGGTACACGCGGCCCCGCGCACGGGGACACGAAATAATAGCTTCAGTCTGAATGAAGAGCAACTGATTGGGTCCCTGCATTATTCAGGATGACAGGGACACGGCTGCGATAGTTCCTGACCTGTTCAGTGTTCCCGAGAGCGGGGGAGAGACGAGCGTGTTTGCAGCCACTCGAAGGGGCACGAGCTGCGTCTGCGGGCTGAGCCTCCGCCTGCTTCCCTGTTTATTTTTAACGACGTTTCCAAATCTCATCGTAACGATGCTGCTTTCCGCAGCTAAGGTTCATTTTGACTGGAAGTATAAAGAGAGCTCCTCTTGAGCCAGGGTGACCTGCTACCGATTTAGCAAAAATAGACGATGTCTCTGGAAATAAATGACTCTTTGGTATTTCTTCTTTCACTGTTTTGCTCCTAAAGGAAGAAAGAACTACTTTGGTAAGTCAGTTAGCAATAAAATTAGTAAGTGACTCGAAGGAAAACTCTTTGGAGAGGACACATTTAGATACTAATAAACAAATCTATTTTTTAGCTATTTATGGCCATGCACATTGTAGCTTAACTTTAAAAAGATTACATTATGATTTAATTTAATTTAATTTAAGATTACATTATGATTTAATGAACTATCAACGAGTTTAAAAAAAAGATGTTGTAAATTGCCATTATTTAATAAGGAGGAGAAAGAATAAAAGCAGAGAAAAATAAAATGAAAATCAAAAGAGGGATAAGACATGAAAGATTACAGTGGCTAGGCTTAGACACACATCTATATGTCAGCTTTTTAGTGGAAAGAAAAATGACAAAAACCTTAAATAAGTTTCTTTGTATAAGCTTCACAAGTTGTACTGGTTTGAAATCTTTAGGCAACCGATCAAATGTTGGTTTTCTTCCTTTTTTTCCCCCATGTATACAGGGATGAGGTGCTAAGAATGGAAAGAAAGACTGAAATTACTGTTTTGATCACAAAAGGTGATGTTATCTGGAAACAGTTTATTTGGGATGAGAGATTCTAACGTAAATGAACGTATGAATGTATATACACGCGTATTTGCCCAGCCTATCACCCAGCTCAGCCAGAGCCGTGCAGCTGCTTTTTCCTGATGCGATTTCGGCAGCCGAGCGTTGGGTGGGCACCAGGCAGAAGGAGATGGAGCAAGATCCAGAATTTCAGCAACACTCAGAGAGAGCCAACCAAGGGGTGGATGGCAAATGAACCAAAGGATGCGCGGGGTTTCCAGCCATTTGGGGAAGAGGAGAGCTGAAATAACGCTTTGGTACGTGGTCGCTCATGTTGATATGAAAATCCGAAGGCGTTTCAGGCTCATCTGGGTTCCCCGGCTGCCGGTTCCCACCTCGAGAAGTTGAGTACGTGCAGCTAGAACATGCTGAGCTGATGACAAAGAGCCCGACAGAATGAGTTTCCAGCTAACCAATTTGAATATTTGCTAATTATTTGGTGAACAGGGACCCTGAAAACCATTCAGCACGCGGGAGGTTGTCTGGTCAAAGCTAACGGACAGGAACCAGAGAAACAGCTGAGCAAAGCCCGAGGCATGAAGCCCCTTCCCCGAATATCAGTGCTATGCAAAAGCTTGCAAGGCATCAGACATCTGTTGAAAAATAACTCATTTCTCTTTTCAAAAGCAGACCCAGGCGGGCTGGCAGATGTGTGTCACCGGCAGGTGCTGGTCTCCAGCAGTTCTCAGTGACTAATTACAGCCTCTGCAATTACCGCAGGACTGTTATGATTCTTCAAAATAATAACAGCTTGTTCCCCGAATGCGAAACCTCAGTTTGCTGATGAGATTGCTTTCAACAGCGGAACAGTGAGGGGATGGAGGGTGACCCACTTTTTCCCCCTGAACAGTCAGATGGTCCTCAGCAGAGAAAGGTCAGGAAACTCTGCTCAGAGAATCCAGGGTTTGTAAAACCTCCTTCCCAGCGACAGAGCTTGCTCACACCAGGTCAGGATTAACTCAGTGCTAAAAGTTCACCCAAAGTTCTGGATGGGAAACGTGCAGGCTGCTGGATGGCAAACCCTGCAGGGTGAGATGGTGTCTGTGCACAGACACCCGGCTGGGAAACCTGCTGCAAGTTCTCCTCTGATGCATTTCCCAGCCACAAGTATTTTACTGAAGTTTAAGGACTGGAAGAATATGCCAACAGAACACATTGTCTGAAAACTGGAAGAAGTTTTATGTGTTGTGTGAGCATTGGAAATACAGCAAAGGAAAACGCTACTGTGAAATTCATGATCAAATGTCACAATTTGAGACTAAATGTGGCTACGTACAAATTAGAAAACAGAGATGCACCTTGCTGACAGAGCGTGCTCAAGCTGGACGCATCGTCAACGTTGTCCCCCACGTTCCCAGCACACAGTGCCCCTCCTGATGCTGCCGTCTAACGCTGTGCAGAGCCAGTTTCTGCAATTACGGATTTCTCTTTCCTTTTTGAATGTCTTACAGAATACCATAGGAAATAAACCATTTTTCAAGTCACCTTCTCCTATTTATGCAATTTCTATCCCCTTAAGTTTCAGAAATAACCAGTGATCTTAAGGGTTTCTGCATTGGAGTTCTTAGTGCTGGGTCTCCCAGAGCACCCTGTGAGATGCAGGAGCATCGCCCTAATTTATTCTGGGCTCTTGCGAGTATCGGTTTAGCTGGGGCTCCCGCGAAGGCCTGAGCTCACCCACAACCTGCTCCTGTCCCAGCCCCTCTCCAGCTCCTGCACCAGTGCTCAGCACAAGCAGAACACGTGAGCCT
>NW_010129985.1:0-38565 GCF_000699245.1 Pterocles gutturalis
AGAAAAAGGAGAGTGAGCATTAAGTGCTTCCTAGTCTCTAGATCAAGTTCGAAACCAAGCAGTCTTGCTCTTGAAAAAGAGTGTCACTTAGCTGTCTTCAAAAGATGCAGATTCTAAAGCCCAAGTCAGGCACCTCTTGCAGTCCAGTGAACCCTACTTTGTATTGCACAATAACCGTTTCCCCAGATCTCTGCACAATACTATGTATTAGAGACCTTAGGAAAAGCTTTCCATACTGTCCAGATTATCTGCTGGAAGAAAGGTGCCTGATTACACGCAATAGTTCAGCTTGCAGATGCACAAGCCACATACCCACAGGACCTACATTGACCATGCTCCACTTAGCCATAGCAAATATTTTAAGTCCTGGTTCAACTAGCTGTTTCTACAAGACCTACACACAGCACAGTTTGAGTGCCTGTTCAGTGAAAATGTGGAGATCGTAACAGATTTGAGTGCTCAACACTTGAGCATTAATTTTCAGGAAGTTTTCTAGATTAGCAACATCAGTAGAAAGAAGAAAATATGCATCCACATTATAAAGAAAAAGATAACAATGGGCAAGGTTACATACACTCCAAAAGGATATTGCTGAATCAGTTTACACATCAAGTGTAATTAAAAAGTGGATAACATTTTAAAATCAGCTTATTCCAAGCATTGAGGGAAAACAGCACAAACTCTTCAGTGCCAAAAACGGTGGCATAGATAACCCTCTAAGTATTTCCTTGGTACACTTATAATTTACTTTAAAAAAATAGATTTCACAGAAGATGATTTTAGTTACATCTGATGTAACACCATTCACAGTTGACTCCTTGCTGCTTCTTATTCCCTTTCCAGCCCAAGCCGTGGCAAACAGCGAGCTAACAGAGTAACAACGTGCATACTCCCAAACTCCAATAGGCCAAGGGCCAGACAATGCTAATACAAATTGTGATGCAAAATGAGCACTTAACTGTCTTGCTTTTAATTGACTAAATAAAAAGGAGGAGGATTTAATTCCATGCCGGGCCCCAAATTCACAGTATGCTGCTACAAGCAAGACTGGGAGGTGGAGGAGGAAGTTGCCAGGAGCTTGGCCAGACTGAGACCACGGCTTATGCAATTACTGAAAGGCAGTATCCCTTCTTTCTGAATACCTACTGTAACACTGGGGTCACAGAACACTTAAAGATGAGATGCAAAGACATAGAACAAGTCTAAGTGCAACCACCAGAAACAAATGGATTAGAGGCACCCACTGTATCAAAAGGCAATCTCCTGAGAACCTAATCAAGGAAACAGGAAAATTAGATTTCAGACGAATGTAATTGTCAAATACTAATGATTGTCCTGCAACCTACTGTTTTGACATTGTCCTTGCTCAGAACAACTTAATCATTTAATTCAAATGCTATTTGGAAGCCAAAGCAGTGGTTGCAGAAACCAAAGTTAGATAGTTATCTACAATCAATTTAAAAATCTGTTTTTCCACTGACCCTAACCACACTGCAGTCCTACTTGCTATTCGGGATGTAGGTCTCCACTTGCAGGGGTTCTAGCTGAACACAGATCTCTGACCTGAAACCATCATTCTTTCATGGTTTGTTGGATACATGCTTTGGGCCAAGTCTAGTGAACAGAAAATGTATTTTCTCTCCTAGCATCAGGTATACTAAATAAAATAACACTTGTTTTGAAAGCAGAATCTGTAGCTCACCTCAACTACACCAAAACAAAGAGAAGCAGTTATTCACTGCACCTTTACTCTTTGGCCAGGATGTTTCATCTGTTTTGTAAGAACTGGCTATCCTTATACTCTATACACTTGGCCTCTGCTGAAGAGAATCCACCTGAAGAGAATCCTAAGGCAAAAGTCTTCTAAAGAAAAGGAGGGAAAAAAAGAAACATCTTTCCAGGTCAATCACTGCAACAAGAATACCAAGGGAAGGAGCAGCAGTATTTAACCACAGGTGAAGGGGACAAACCACTGCACTAGGAGCAAGATGCTGCTGTTTGTCTGTTTTTACTGGGCTTAGGCAGGAGTCACCACACTAATGGGAGTTTTAATTTATTTTTTAAATCATTGCACAGGGAACTTATGACATGATTTCACAGCAAAAATGCCAGTAGGGTCAAGACACTATCATTCCTGACCAGAAAGGAATTCCTGCAGGGAGAAAGGTCTACTCAGAACATCCAATTATCATGAGCTTAATTTAAATCAGAAAAAGCATAGATAAAGAACTTCCGTATGCATATCCCAGTTACATGCTCTAATCACTAGGTTATTCACTGCTCAAAGGGAGACTTTGACTTTGACAGAGGCTGGGAAGGTGGAGTCAACTTCAAGCCATTGTGAGCTGTCACCCCTAGAATTATGAAACACCACAGGTAGCCCACCACAACCTCCTGCGCGACAGTAGCTGCATTTACACATTCAAATGCTCAGGAAACATTCACGGAGAGAGGTACTTCTTGTTGGAAAAAGTTGTTTCACATCATGCACTCATTCATTTATGGCAGAAGGAGTCGTATGAAAATATGTTAACAGAATAAAGCTTATGCAATTTTTTTGCAAAAAGCTCAGTAGTCTTCCTAGGCACTAATGAAACTTGTCAGCTTTTCCAGAACAAAACTTTCCAAAACTAAAAGCTTTCTGTAATGGAACAAAAAAAAGTTTTTGCATGCCTGTCCACAAACTCTGCACTTTGAGGCATTTCAGGCTGCTGGCAAGCACTTATTGGGCACACAAAAATCTAGAATTTCTTCTTCTGACTTCCCTTCTCCAAGGGAAGAGAGAACAAGAATAAAGTAAAATATTGGGCTAAACAGATGACTTTCAGCTTTCACTGAAGGCTAATATCCAATTTCCATATCTAGCTCTTTTTGCATTAGACCTCTGGTTTAACCAAACATGACAGCTAAAAGGAAACCTGATAGGGAGTTGTGACCACAGAGGGGAAATTTTTATAATTATTTTTATTTTTAAATAATAGAAACTGAGAAAAAACTTGGTAATTTCTTTTTAGGGATGAAGAGCTGCTTTTTGAATCCCAGATTATCTTACTACTCACATATGACTGACTCTTTTTATTAGTTCTGCAATATCAATTGATGGGACAGAGGGGAAAGCAGTATTCACGGGTCCTGTTTCAAGTTCTGCCACTGATTTGCTTTTATGGCTTCAAATAATTAATTCCATTTCTTTCTGTAGCTCAAGTTTCTTCTTGTACAAGATGGATAGAAGCCAGTACTGCCTATATTACAAAGGTGCCAGGAAAATAAATTTATTTTAAGGTCCTCTAAGGATCTGGGAGAGACAGTTATGAACTCCAGAAGGATAATTTACTCTGAATCATAGAATGACAGTCTCTTTAAGATCTTTACAATGGTAAATGATGATTTTTTAAACTGATGCATTATCAGTTTTGTTAGCATTTAGAACACACCAAATCAGAGATTTTTTCGTTTTTTCTGGCTTGCTGGTAAAGAAGCTTCTTCACTTACATAGCAAATCTTGTTTCAACAGGAAAACTGCGTTAGATCGCTATAGTCTTGAGAAGGCAGGCTTCACTCACATCCTCAATGCGGCCCATGGTCAGCGGAATGTGGACACAGGACCAGAATATTATCACGACATGACGATAGAGTACCATGGAGTGGAAGCAGATGACCTCCCCACTTTCAAGCTCAACCAGTTCTTTTATTCAGCTTCTAAATTCATTGACAATGCACTTCAGGATGAAAGAAGTAAGAAGGGTGCTGAAAATGGCTAACAACAGTACAGTATTTACTCTATCTGCTTATAAGCATAGTTCCACAGCATTCATCCTTGTGGGAATGAAACAAGTCCAACAGTTTAAAAGAGAATATAAAATTAGTAAGACAAGTTAACTAGGACCCTCCTCACTGCAGAGCTAGTACCAGCCCAAGAGCCCCTTACCAAGCACTTCAATAAGTCCCCATCACAGCTCGCATTAAGGTGGCCGGTCTGATAGAGGTTTTCTTGTTGTTTTGACTGCTTCATAGAGACAATAAGACATTGCACAGGTTGCATGAATTAGCTGTTGTTTCCTCAAATTTGTCCCTATTAAGAAAGACTTAATTAATATTGGTTGCATAGCAGTGGGAGCAGAACACGAGCGCTCTGCAGAAATTCCAGGCTGTCGTTCCACAGCTTCATGCTCTGCAGCATTAGATTCACTCTACAAATATAAAATCCACCTTCCTACCTGGCCACCAGATCTACCCCAAGGGAGAACAGATCTGCTTCTGCCATACTGCAAGTAGCAGGGGAACAAAACTACTCTGACAGCAGAGATCTAGAAACATTTCATTAAAGCCTTTGTAATTTCTCAGTCTGATTACTACAATTATTTGTTGACCTCCAGCAGTGTTCTATCAGAAAGCTTTACATTCATGTGAAGAAGTGCTACAGCCTAGGCCTCACGCTGGCTTTCAATATTACTCCTACTCCTTCCTCCACCCCCCCTCCTTTTTTTTTTTTAAATCTCTACAGGATATTTTACCAGAAACCTGCTGAGAAACTTAAGACTTTCCTGATGACCTAGAAAGACCTTAATATCAGAGTGCCACATATCAAGTTTCTAGCTTCATGTCAGCTTCTGTTCTTGGCTATTTAGCTCAGCTGTAACCAGCCACTACATGGCTTGCCCCCAACAGCCAGTCAGGTTGTCACAATTTTACCTTTTCAACAAGTACAGTCTACAGCAAGTCCCTTCCCTTGTTCAGGAGGAAGTCTTGAAAGCAGTTCATTTCTGAAAATCAAAGTCCTAATAGCAGGAGAAACTGCTTCAGGAACTTGCTTGCTTGCTTGCGAAGAAAAGCATACTTTCAAAAAGTATGTCTGAAGCCTTTGGGAAGGAGTGGGTAACTAACACACACCTGTGTCTAGCCAAGGCTGGAGGACAGAGGTCAGTACCAGACTGGAGTAGCTGAAATAAGAACAGCAGACTCCCTCACTCCCATCACCCTCCTGTTCCTGTACCATGGAGGTAAAGAAACAAGCACAAGGGAAGCAGCAAAGGCTAGAAAAAACACTTGCACCCCCATAAACACCGAGGCAGGGAAGGGGGGAGGGGAGGAGTATCAACCTTTTTTTTCAAAACAACATCAAAGTCCAGGAAGTTCTGAGACAGTATCAAGCACCAGTCCAGCACTGAAACACAAGACCAAATTAAAGTGTGACTGGACGAACTTCTACAAAACAAAACAAAAATCTGCACTTAAACAGATACTACCAGCTGCAATCATTGCTGTAGCTTTGCACTGCCTGCCACATTCACATCATTTTTAAACAAGACACCTAGGATCTTTTCCGATGGAGACCAATGAAATAAAGAAACACCGTAACACTCATATAGAAAAAGAGCAAGCTCTTACCTTTCTCACAAAGTACATTAAATGCAAATCTTCTATCCCAGCCAAAGACATGCATAAAGACACATATGCAAGATTGAGGTTGAATGCATGACAATAGACATTTACAGAACAACAGAAAGACTCTAGAAGCTATACTGAAGAGAAGATTGATGTCTCTTACACTTACAGGAGAAAACACTAAAACCAAGTAACTAGTGCTCTCCTCCAACAACATAAATGCATTATTTGCAAATCCACATCTAGTGTAGAAAGGTGTTATGTATTTCAAGTGCCTAACGGAAGGACTATTTGCGTGCATCTTCCTGACTGACAAAGAGCTTCCAGATTCCTAGACAGGATTTTACAGTGGCAATAACATGGGACTTCAGTATATGGTGCTAAATACTTCTGATCAGTAACACCATTACATTCACTTACTACTTTGCATTAGAATTGAGCAAATGCAAAGAGAGGGAAAAAGGGAAAAAGTTTAGACTTTTGTTACCAGGATGTATGTATTAATGAATTTGCTTCAGCTGTATCACATTGTTTGGGGTGAGAGCTTCAGCCAGCCAAGTGATCAAATTCATTGAATAGTTATCTTCATACAATGTTTTTTGCTGGGAAGCTGCTCAACAGTCAATGTTATTGAAACAAGTTGTTCAGGAAAATGAAGAAGCCTCTCTTTCTGCAACAAGCAAGAAAGCTTGGCAACTTGGATGCTGTCAAAAGACAGTCCTAATGCAGTAATTCTGACTTAACCTTTAAAATCTTTGTGATGGCAAAGAAACTCCCTTATGAGAGGATTTTTTTCAGACTTTAGGCACAGACAGATGGACTTCGGAACAGTGGAAGTAGCTCAGTTATAACAGTAAGTTTTATAGGCAAACTTGAACTGTTCACAACTATGCATGCTACCATTCTGCTGTGCATAAAGCTTTCCCAAACCATGCAATTCAGACCATACGACCGCTTAAAATTTCTATCAGTGAGGCCTGATTAACCTGAAAGGAAGACATTATTTTAAGAGGTTTTTAAGTTCCTTTCTCTGCTACAGATTTAGTACTCATTCCCTTGGTGCCTTAGTTCCTAAGAACGTAAATTAGAGAGGAATAGCATTTTCTTTTCATGTGAAGATGTCATGGGAAAAAAACCAAAGACTGAGATAAAAGCAATGTGGGAAGAAACATACAAAACAAAGACCCAAGGCATTTGACCAAAGACACCTGAACATTCATCACTCCATCTGACTCTGAAAAGGGAGTACTGCATCTAGACAGATTTTTAAGAAACACAACCCCAAGTCAAGTGACCAAAATAGTTCAGGAACCTGTCACAACTCAGCAAACGTCTGGGTCTGTGCACCAGTACATTCAGACACATCTTGAAGGATGTAAGTGGTCAGAATCAAAAACTGCAAGAGAGGACTCCCTCCTGGGGAAAGAGGGTTCAGATTGGTCCTTAACGTCAGAACTGAAAAGACTACAAAATAGTACAGAAGGGACCTGGCCTTGTGTTTTGCTGTAAGAGGCAGTCAGATCTTGAATATTCACACATAGGAAAGGACAGACTTCATTTTCCTGCAACCAGGAGGCATTTCAGAGAATTGTACAGCCATTTTTTGCCTTTGTTAACACAATATAAAGCTGAACATTTTCTCCTAGATCCCCTGCATTTGCCACCCACACAAAGCAAAGCCTTCCTTGTCTTATCATGTATTTTATCACCTCAACAGCAACCCATTTACAAGGTGGGAAGCTCTAAAGAGAAGCACGAAGGGCTGAACAAATGAGAGTTTTCATCCGTTTCAAATATTTGCAGTAATAATAGAAAGGATTATAATTTTCCAGGAGAGAAGAGGCACTTTTAGTTATCAGAGAGACTGGAATTTTGCCAAGATGCCTCTAAGACTATCTGCTGGGATCAGGATGCAGACTGTAACCATTAAACCTCTAGTGTTGGCAGTTCTTGATGCATCCATTACACAGCAATGCTACTTGTGCCAAGACATCCTCTTGTGCCTGGAAGCAAAGGAGTTAATTGGCAGGAGTCATAGCTGTGCACCCAACACTTCTCACCAGGCACAGCTAAGAGATAAACTATTATTGGCCCTGATTGGATATTTTTTTTTTCCTGTGGCAACTCAGCTTAGCAGGGTGTTAGAGAGAATGCTCCAAATCTACTTCCTTCAGCATTTCAACCCTTTGTGAGACCCCCTAAAGGGCTTTGAATCATTTTTGGAAATCTTTTGAAGTGTTTCAAAACCTGTCAATCAGACCTGAACTCACTTACTGTTCTCTTCCTCCACCTCTCCCAGACACAGCAAATGGGGAAGGTTCCACTTCAGCCTACATCCTTGCTAGTACCCGAAGCCAAGGACTTTCTGCCTCTGGAAGTCCGGAGTTAAACCAAGCAATGTTAGAAAGCTAAATCTTGAGGCGCATTTATTCAGAGATGGAAGCTATTAGCAGAGAGTCTGCACTCATGGTATATGAGACAGGCCACTACTGCAAGGAGACGATCACATAAAACAGAGAGGTGGTGGTGGTAGTGGGGAAATGTTACCTTCATTTAATATGATGCTGTAAGGGTGACTAGCCAGAGATTTCTAAAGAAGCTTTCCTACAGTTTAAGAAGTGGTTTCTTTCTATTCTTCTATATGCCTGTGAACTTCTATGGCCCTTTTTACCCTCTGCCCTCAAAAATAACACTGAGCCTTAAAAAAGCCTTGTTAGATGTATTTTACAAAGGAAGTATTTGAGCATAAAGTGATGCAATCTAGATCTTGAAGGACATTATTGTCAGAACAACAAAAAATAATAAAATCTGGTTAGCTTTTGTGTCTAGCTGGCAGAACTGAGAAAGGCACCTCCTTACATCCCATTTATTCTCGTGGAAGGATGGTTCGGTAGCACACCAAACCCACCCATACCCTTGTGCTTTCATCACTATGCGCAAACACAGAATTACACATACGCAGCTTGTGAGACAACATTAGGTTGCAGAGGGGCTTGCTATGTTACCTAATGCAAGGCTGCAGGCCCCAGGCCTTCTCTGCAACCCTCGTTCACAAATAAATTCAAAGATACCTGGTTTAGGATTAAATGGGCAATCTCCAATGTAGGTTAGTAAGTAAGTTAGTACAGTAAAATTTACAGCCTCAGTTTCCTCACCCGTAAAAAGATGGGCCTTACAAAAGTGCTGGTAAGAGTAGTTAAGCCACCAAACAGAGCAGGGGCGCTACAGAAACCTTCACTGTCAAAAAAAGAAATTACCCAGTGTCATCTCTGCATCATCTCTCTTTGTTTCCACAGACAAGGTTCTGGTTCACTGTGCAATGGGTCGCAGCCGGTCAGCCACGTTGGTCTTGGCTTACCTGATGATTTACAAGAACATGACAGTGGTGGATGCCATTGAGCAAGTATCAAGACACCGATGCATCTTGCCAAACCGGGGCTTCTTGAAACAGCTGAGAGAACTGGACATAGCGTTGGCACTGCAGAGGAGGAACACCAAAAACAGCCTACCATCTGATGATGACGACAAGAGCACCATGATCTAGTATTGTTCCTGGCAGGGTTGTGCTACTGGAAAAGAAACTCCATAAAAGGAGTGGAGGGGAAAGTGTAGTTAATTACATTGTCACAAGGATCATTTGTTATTTGGAAGGAAAAACAAAGTCATTTAAAATGTTGTCAAGATGAGAAAGAAGGGAAGCCAAGTTTAAAACCCATCTTCTTAGAATATTCCAGCATTAGCAGAATTATTTGTGACATCTACAAATAAATTTTACCCTCTGTAAAAAAGCTTTTACAGCACAAAAGCAGGCACAACTTAGAGAAAACTCTCTTCTATCTGAGTACCCGCAAAAGCCTGATCCTATCCCAAGCACACAGATTTTAGAAGTGGAGCTAGACATTCCCAAAGAAATTTTGCGGGAAAAATACCCAGATGGTAGCAGCACAGACGAATAGTTTAGTCCCAGAGTCCTGAAGGATTTTGCAGGAGTTTGCCTTTTTGTGCTGTTTCCTGGCATCTCCATTTCTTCTTTCACAGTAAAAATCTAGGGCAGCACAGCGTCTAGAGAGCCTCCAGATGAGGATCGACTGACTACCCAGTCTTCACAATGGACTCTGCAGCAGGCCATGCAAACTAGAAACAAAGCAAGACCCTTGACAAGGTCAGATGCATAAGCAGATACAATGGACAACAATTTAAGGAGATACATACAGATGACATTTTAGCAGTTTCACTTTTAACTTGTTTTTCCTAAATGCTTCAACTGCCTGAATTTTAAAAGGTCGTAAGCATCCAAGTCAATTTACTAGTCCACAAAAAAAGACTGAGAAAATTACTTGTGACTTGTTTTTTCCTGCACTTGGAAAAACTAATAGCTAGAATAATAAACAAGAAAAATAGGATGTCCTTTACATTGCTAAGAGGAAATTTAACACTGAACTTGTGCAGCCCTAATAACCTCCTAAATAATCACAGATTATAGCCAGTTTCAGTTAGAATTTGCTTTTGATTTAAAAAGGTAAGAGACACAGGTGAGGCTTTTAAAAAAAATCTCACAGCAGCCTGACTAACCAGGAGAAAGCTGCTGCAGTGCTTCCAGACACCACTGTTTATATTTACCACTAGCAAATGTTTCCTCCTATCTCAGCTTTAGTCACCTTAATACATTATTGTGCTCCAATACAGTTGCTATTAATCATATGTGTTGACAGAAGTAGTCCAAATACACAAATGGGGATGCCAGATTTACTTTTCTGCCTAAACTCATTAAATTTACTCTATTTGATACAAATTATCAGTAACTGTTTTGACACAATGAGAGCTTTGCCACCTCAACAGTATTTGACAGCCTTAAAATATACTGTAGAGGAGGATCACAATTAAGCCATGTTTATTTTTCTGCATCTGTTAAAAGGTAAAGTCATCATCCTCCCTACTGGAATTTTGCCAAATTCAATGTATCAGATAAAAGCTGTTTACTACCTCAGCACCTGAGAGGAAAAACCCAGCCAGTGCACAGGAGCGTTCTCTAGGTCTTTACCAGGTGCCAAAGATTTTTTAACTTTGGTGCAGTATGGACTGCAGAAGTCTTGGACACTTTAAAAAAAGAACACGGGGCAGAAACGTGCCACTGAGAACTGTGAGCATATCCTACAAACCAAAGAGAGTTGAGCATAACTTTAAACCATTTTTTTGTACGTTAATAGCTCTTTACAGGCTTAGCATCTCTAGTGCAAAGGCTTTCCTATTCTTTCACTTCTTTTTGGGGCCCAAAGCCCAGTAAATCATTCATCTCCAAACAGCAACTGTAGCCAAGGCCTCAGGCACCCATAACGCAATGCTTTTGAGTATTTATCTATACAATAAGGACCTTATCTTCAAATTCTCAAACACAAGAGAACACAATAAACACAACTAGACTACTGTTAAAAAACAAATTAGACATCACAATGTGAACCATATTCATCACAGACATGACAAACTCTGGGATTTACAGCAAATGAAGTATCCCTGGATTAGAAAAAAACATGAATAAAAGGAAATGCAAAGGAAGCCACTTGACACTTCAAAAACAAATTAACAGTCACAATGTGGGTTTAGAGAGTAAAATAATTCTTGGAAGGGGTCACGCATCTTTCCATCTACTTCCATAGACCTTCAAATGCACCTTTTCAGAGCACCTTACTGTCTACTGCAACTCAATTCACAACCCAGCCTTGTATCCGACAAACCTGCCTTTCAGACACATGGCCCTGGTCTTTCATGAACTCCAATGGAGAAAGCTGAACTTTCTCACCTCTATGGCAGCAGCGTGTTTCTTAGCACTAGCCTTACAGACAGGAATCGTTTACCAAATGATCTACTGTAATACAAGAAATATCTATCAGGTTTCCCTCAGCTGAGTTAAGATTCTCTTCTTGTATCCTGCACAATAGCTTGATGACTGCTTAACTGGAAGAGGATTTACAGCCAATTTGCATGCAGAATTGTATTTGAACAAGGTTTTCTGGGGGAGGTCGGCATTTCTTTTGCAGTATGAGACTTGTGCAAATACAGAAGAAAAATTTCAGTTTCCTGAGGCCCAGCTGCTTTTGGTGGAGACTGGCAAAACTTTCAAACAGCCTCCCAGCCACCAATAGAAAGCAAAATACTAGAACTCCTAAGTAGCTCCCACTCATTTGTCCTGCATAGCAGATTACAAAATTGGCACATGGCAACACTGACATAGCAACAGAAGAATGTATCAACAATTTCCAAAAGACAGGATTCCAAGCTACTCAGAAACTAGGAGCTGCTATTCTTGCATGGAGATGAAAAATAGCACAAAACTGTTTTCTCAAGAAGTAAATCAATAGAACCTCATATTCCAGGGTTTCTACACATACTACCTGAAGGCCTTAAACATGGTTTAATTAAGCTTATTTATCCTTATTTAGTAGACGGGGAAAAAACTACCAAGAATTTAAATCACTCAACTAAAGTTATGATAAAGCAAAAACTGTAAGCCCTACCTTATATCTTCTTACCAACTCCCTCCCTACTCCACAAAGTTCAAAACAACACCTTTTGATCAACGCACACCCACAATTTCACTATGGAAGAGCTGACCTGCATTAGTATACAGGTCATAATACTGGAAACACATAGTTTTAATACAGAGAAGTATTAAAAGCAAAGGGAAGAGGAAGAAAACCAGAATCATAGGTTTTACTACATTGGTCAGTTTGCCTGCTCTTATAGGTGTCAGTCTCTACAGAACAGGCTGTAATAGGATCATCCTCAGCACTACAGATAATTGCCAGGACTGCTCCCTTCTATTTACCACACTGTACATAAATGGAACATTTTTTCCATCAACTAGCATGTCTGATGTACAAATTAAACAGGTTATAAAACTAAAACACACAGGCAGTTATCTAACATGAAAGCTTTGTATGTTTAGAAGTCCCATCTTTCAGGTAGTCACAGTGTGACAACAGTTACCATTCCTGTCTTTGCTAAAGGGCTAGAGTGTAGCTTTCAGATGAAGTAGGTTCTGCTCCAAAGACAAGCATTTTCCCTAGAACTAGGTCTTGCCTAAAGCACTCTGCTGGTACAGCTATGCTAATTAAGCAATTCTGAAGTAAACATACATCTTTCCTACTTCCCAGCTTTTTTCCCTAACATTCTCGCAGGAGCAATTAGACTAAATCAGAAAAAGCAGAAGTTCTGGAACTCATACCTTCCACAAAGTAGGCAACCCCTTCAAGTTGCTAACTAGCTAACTAACAAGTGTTAGCAGTACCAACTTCACATACAAGCCAGGTCTGAAAGCAATGTACATGCAGAATGAAACAAGTTTATTTCCTTCTCATAAATCACTAGTGATATGAAGTATCATTTTGTCAAACCAAAGACTAAGACTGCATGGGCAGGGAAATCTGCATTTCACAAGAATCATCTATTGCAAGTCTGTGAAGAATTCTTTTGAGATACTAAAAAAAAAAGAGCTATTTCTCAGCTGGGACAGTGCTAGAGCACAGTCAAAACTGACACTGCAACGGCCACACAACACATGGAACAGGTAGATCTGTCAAGGAAAAGACAGCTTTCTTATAAAACAGAAATTTCAGTGTAGTAATGCAATTCACAGCTGAATAGTCACTATGGGAAAAGATGGAGGACAGCCATTTGTGCTCCTAAAAGGAATTAAGTTCTGAAATTAAAAAAAAAAAAAAAAAAAGAAACTTGCCTGTCATGCACACACAGTACATAATTTTCCACTAGAGTTTTAATCTATGCATTGCAAATACAGAATTTTAGCAATATGCTGGAGTCAGGATACTGTGTTTCAGGTTAGCACATACTGAAATGGCAAGATGGTCTTATTGGCCTTGGAATCCTGAAACTAAAGAGCAGCGGATAATGACCCAGGTGCCTTTTTCATTCACTGTAAAAACATAGAAATGAAAAAAAAAATCACAAAACATAGTGCTATTTTGAGGTGCAATTATTCAAAGGTACAAGGTCCTAGTTACCCACCCTCGAAGGCTGCATGTTAACTGTGCTGAGTTCACCTTCCCTTTTCCTAAGTATAAAAAACAGATGACAGTGACTTTGTGGTGTCAAACACACATACAGTTCAAGCACTATGAATCTTCTCTGCCTTCAAAACACAAATTTCATAGTGTAAGCGTATGAATAAAGATTCTTTTTGTATTGTGCTCTCCTTATCAAACATTTGAATTCCTAAAATACAAGTTACTCCAAATTACCATTTAACCAGCAATTTCAGCTCCCACTCAGATCCACTACTTCAGACTGCTGCACCATCGTATTAAAATTGAACAGGTTATGTGTATAAATCTGTAGTATCAATTTCTTCATTTGGTAACACCAGACACTTTAAGGGTTTTATTTAAAGAAATACACATTTCTCCAACTTTCAAGCATGTAAAATATCACCTATAAAGGTGCTTTATATACTGGAATGGGGACATACTGAGTTTTCAATCAAGACGACCAATCTTTTCACTTTATCCAGCAAACCTCCTGCAGTGTCAGTGGGCTAGAGAGGAGATTCAGTGGCAACATTCACATTAGAATAATTTTGAAAAATTACTACAAGGATTTTTTTCTGGTGCAGATTCACATGCACGCAATTTAAACTTGATCCACTCACAAGCTCCACATATAGATAGCCTTCTTGATTTTTACAGACCTTCTATTGCTAGATTAGAAGCATCATTAACACGTATATGTGTTTGTGTGTGCACATACACATGAATATAACACAGAATTCAGAGGTTCAACACAAGATTTGCATCGTCTTGTAACTCAGCAACAATGACAAAAGAAGAGATTACAATTCTATCACTAAGATGCCGTCCAAACATCATGTCTGTTACTATCATAAACACCTTTACACATATATTAACACTTTCCATAGGAAGGAAGTTTCATACATTAAATATTGACAACCTTGCAATGTATTAAATACATATTTATTCAATATTTTATTAAGATTATTAAAAAAATAATCTTAGATAATCTTTATTTTCACAAGGTGTATGCAATTATGATGAGTAACCTACACTTAGGCTCTAACAGCCTAATCCAAACCCCATGAACTTTAATGGGCATGAGATCAAGCATGTAAGAGCACTACAACAAACACTGTTTCAGGAGATAATTCCCATGCAACATCAAACTATGACAAGACACAAGAGGCTAAAAATGGCTCATCATAATTTATTTTATGTTAAAATGTACAGCTTGGGGGGAGGGGTGCTGTTTTTTGCAGTTTTTATTTTTGTTTCTTGGGTGTTTTTTTGTGTTGGTTTTTTTTAAGTGACTGACTAAAAAGATAACAGATAAATACAAGAGTGTCACTGGGTCCTATTTTTACATGTATCAAGCCTCTTCTGTTCGGCCCTTACAGTCACTCTGTACAGGTACAAAGGCTACAAAAAAGGAAGCAATATAAACAGACACAAATAACTTTTGCCTTTTTACATGCGATCTGTAAGCTTAGTTTGAGCTATTCACACGCTACTGCTCTATTTTTTCCCTTAAAAAATAACTCCAATATTTTATAAAGATAGAAAAATCTACAGATGGAATGAAAATGTAAAGTTAGAGGCATTTCCATAAAATATCAACTTTACACCAAATGCACTACTTTTTTTTTTTTAAAATCCTGCCAAGTATTTGGACATATATGAAAATGTTTCAAACCTTGACAAATAAACACTGAGATGTTTCAATCAACAAAAAAACCATAACAGTATTTATAAAACAGAAAGCTGCCTTTTTTCCTACCCCAGTCCCAAAGAAACTGGCCACAAAAATGGAAAAGAGTCTCAACTTTACACTAAACATACAGCAATAAAACCCTTTGAACTAACCAAAATGTGAATAGCTTTCGCAGCTTTTTTTATTATTTTTTACAAGTTTTATAATTAACAAAAATATAGTTCTGGTTTTTTTTACCCCTTAAACTAGGGTAACCTAATCAAGGCAAAAAAATTAAGAAATGGCTTACTGTTAAGCACAACACTTGTACAGTACTACAAAATGCACTGTCACTAACAAAGACATTAGCGGCATGCGAAGTGTCACCTTCAGAAACAAAATAATACAACAAAATAACTGCTAAAAGGCATTTACATGTGGGGAAAGGAGAGAGAAAAAGCTCACGATCCAGTACTGTCTGATAGTTTTGGAGTCTATTTATCCACATTTTTAATGGGAGCAGGCACATAAAATGGCTCTGAACCATCAGCTGCTGTGTAATTGCAGTTCACAGAAATGAGTTCTTCCTTTCCAGAGAACTTCAACCTCAATGAAATAAAAAATGGAAAACCACCTAATTCCCCCCAAAGAAAAGAGAAGTTAAATCCCACAAAGTTAAAAAAAAAAGAAATAAAAACCAAAACAAGAAATAAAGAAAAAAGAAAAAACTTGTATAAGGCTTTCTGCTGCATACAGCTTTTATATGGTGCCAACAAATGTTTTTGCATTCACACCGATTGCTGGTTTTGAAATCGTACTCTCCAAAAGATATTTGTGCAGATCAATCCAATATGCCAGTTTGGTAGTCTGTCTCTCCAAAGGGCCTACCTTCTCATGTAGGATCCATTAAGAGACTGCTTAGACATGCCTGTATTCATGTAGCCATGATGCCCCGGAGGAGTGTACATCATGTTACTGTGGGGTGCTGTCTGCATTGGTTGCTGTGCATATGGCTGAGTTCCCATCATCCCCATCTGCATCTGCATAGGGTACTGGGGTGTTTGATTCATATACCCATGATTACTGTGATATCCACTATTCATCATCGGCTGGGACATGCTATAACCATTCATAGCATTAAGAGTATTCATATTCATGTTTACGGAATTGACATTATAAGCTGGGGCTGGCATCAAATTTACACTCATGTTCATACCACGCTGCATTGTTAAGGTCCGTGCAGGCCCTTGCATGGCCACAGTCTGCGAAGCACGCCCATAAATTTGTGGCTGATGGGCAGCAGCAGCTGGTGGCAGAGGTGTGGATTTGGTTCGTACAGAAATATGACCTTTGCTGGCCATTTGAGTCTGCAGTCTTTGGGTGTGGGATATTCCAACATTTGATGAAGTCATATTACGCTGCAAAAGGGGAGGTGGCAAATTCATGGGAGGAGGAGTAAGGTTGGGGGGAGGGGTCATGGTAGCCTGTGCTTGGGGTCCTCCAGGAACAGCATGTGGAGACTGAGAAAGCTGAACAAGCCCTGTATTACCTAAGGGGGTGGACAAAGAGGCACTGTTTGCATAGGAAGTTACAGCAGCTGAATGGCTGTAAGGCAAAGAATGATCCATAAGTGTGTTAGTTAACTGCTGCAGTTTGGCAAGGCTGAATGTGGCAGATGGCTGTGAGTAATGCCCCGCTCCAAATTCACTCTGCCCCATTCTTTCATATAATCCAATGTTGGCATTGCCAGTCTCAGGGATTTCAGTTAACTGCATAGGTGGTGTAAAATTAGCAGCCATGCTGCACTGGGATAACTGTTGGTTGCTGCTTGGAGGCCTTTCAACAACACAACCTTGGGGAGATTTTACATTACAAGTGGGAGGAGAGTTGATGTTTGTTTGTTGCATCATACTGCAGCTTCCATTAATGTTAGATATCTGCTGTGTCACTGCACAGCTACTCTGTGTTAGGTTACTAGATGTAAGGCTGCTGTACGAGCAACTGTTTTGTGAAGAGTTGTTTCCACAGATACTACTACCCATTGTAGAATCATAACTGCTTGGGTTTTCATAGTTTTCTGTTGTGCTCTCAATGCTCCCTAAGTCACTAAATCCACTATCCACAACTTGCTGTGAATGATCAGAAACTGAGGGAACATCCATCATTGGGCTGGTCTCCATGTTCTGTAGAGACGGCACAGAAATGGCACTTTGATCAGGGCTGATCTGAGCATAGCTGTTCTCTAAGGGAGCAACATTTGGACTATTAACAGAACGAACTGATTGACTCGGATGAGAGTGCACAGATGAAACTGGGCTACTGTGGTCAGACTGCTGACAATCATCCAGTGTGGTCATTTCGGGACTTTGGTCATTACGGGCATAGTTTTGCAAACTTCTACAGGCCTCTTGAGTCTCTGCACAGTCCTGAAATGTGTCTTCATGTTCACTTGCTTCTTGGGTTAGAGACTGTACTGCTTGAACTGTCTCCGAATCAATCTCCATGGTCTCAGTACTCTCCCCCTTGAAATCGGAATGTAATTCTTCACCAGCTTTTTGGTCCTGGTTATTATCTGTATGATCATCATCAGATTCAGGCACTGGATCTGAATCTGTAACAAGTTCTTTCTGGTCACTCTCACACTCATCACCTGCAAGGTCAACACCACAGTCCATTAAGTCCTCTTGATTCGAATTACCAGTTTGAACATTTACATCTAAAAAAGATCGCTGCGTTTCCAGCATTTCTTTGAAAGCTTCACCAGGCAATTCCTCTTTCTCTACTTCTGTTGAACCCATGTGGCTATCGTCTTCATCATCTGCATCATGATCCTCATTGTGAGAAGGTTCTTCATCATCTTCCTCCTCCTCCTCCTGATCATCCAAATGCATCGACTCCTCTTTTTGCAGAAAGACCTCTTCTGCTTTGTCTTTTTCTTGACCTTTTGAATTGATTACACCTTTTTCTACATTCCTTTCTTCTTCCCCAGCTTTCATTGTTTCATTTTCTTGTTTTTCAAAGGGTTGACTGGCTAGATGCAGAGGTTCAGGTTCTACGTCTTTTACTTCTTCATCTGGTTGTGGTAATACTTCAACAGGTTCTTTAATCGCTTCCTCCGTTACAGCAGGAACAGAGCAAGGGTTGTCTTCAGCTACTTCCTTTTGTTCCTCCACCAGCACCTGATAGTCAGGCTCCATAGGAGTCTCGGGTGGAGTGTATAAATTAAGCTTAAAGCCAGGTTTTCTTTCTTTGCTTTGCCTCCATTTAGATGTACCACGCTTAACTCCTTTGGGCCAACCCTGCTTATTCTTCAAAGGTTCAAGATTGTCTTTAGTGCTTTCTTCCAATACAGCTACTTCCTCTGTATTATCTTTGGGAGGCAATAGATAGAGACAAAAGAAAAGTCTTAGCTTGCACAAACTAATCAATATTTTCAGACATAAGCCCAAAAGAAATTTATCTCAGACACTAGAATGACATAACATCTACAGCTCACACACAGATATGTAAAGTTCTTCCTTTTTGGTGGCCTTCTAACAGTGACCATCAGAAACACCATTTACACGCTAGATCAATCCCAGACATTTGATTACAAGACATGTAAACTAAACCAAAATATTGTCGAAATATTTGATTATCAACTTTTGTTTTTACAATAGAGGTATGCCATCACTTTATATAGCCATTGATACAATGACATTTTTGACAGTAATAACATGAGAGTCTGGAGTTTCCTTTTTGACCATTCTGGAGGACAAGCCACAGTAAGCTGAAAAAAAAGTGGTTCATTCTAGTATCTTCTCATGGGCAGCATGTCACGACACAGCCCACAATACATGACAAAAGCCAAAAGATAATTGGAATTAAACAGAGTGTGTTAGAACACTAAATTAATCCATTGACTATAAAAAACTACCCAAACACACTCACTCCTCTCCTCTTCTCTCTCCCCAGACACTACTTACATATACACCAGAAAAAGGGAGAATTCTCAGCATATAACATGCTTCACTTGGGAGTGTGATGGCTTCAGTGATACTCCTTTGCCAGGTTCTGACTCTCACTGTAGTGTTACAAGACTCCTATAATCAGTTAATGTGATGACATGGTCCATGGACAAATACACAACAACGGTCTAGTTGAAGCAGTGCAAACCCGACCACTGTAACATAGCTGGAACACTCTGGATTTGCTATTATTAGTTTAATTTATTTCTGCTGAGAAGCAAGAAAAGGTGGTAATATTCTGATGTACCCGTTCACTGGTTTGTAACAGCACCAACATTCGTAAGCATGGTTGCTCTAGTCACACAAAAGCTGTTTAAAATAGAAATCAGCACATGATCGCCCAATCGAGGATCGCAAAGATTCACTTTGCAATTATGAAAACACTAAAATGGTACCTACTGGCTTCTTAAGAGAAAACATATAGACCTGAGAATCCATTATATAGGCCTGAGTCATTCATTCCGGAATTAAAACTTTTAAGTGTAATTTGAAAGCCAGGAGGTCAAGGTATGAGTATACATTCAGAATAGCTCATTTGTAGTTTCACTATCTATCCGTTAGCTTTTCTGCCAGGAAATATCTTTGAAATCAAACTAGATAAGCAGCTTTGAAAGAACACAGTTAAAACTATTCCTCTCTCTTGTGGGGAAAAAAATAGGGACCCCAGTGGCTGATGACATATTGTGCCCCAGAAACAACAAACATCTCCCTAAATAACCAACAATACTGAATAGAAAGATATCTATGTAAATCAAATCTTACTTTTTGCTTGTACCCGTTACCAAAGGTACAAAACCAATATTAGACAATCTTACAGTGATACCCCTGCTGCACTGAGTATGAAATGCCCTGTTGCAGGGATATAAAGGCTTTTTTTGGAAATACGACAAGGACTGCAGTGCTTCAGCTTGGAAAACATTTGTTTTCTGAACATAAGAACCAGATTATAATACTAATGTGTAAGGAATAACAAAAGTAGCAAGCAAAATAGAAACAAACCAAAAAAAACCTGAAGTCACTGCTGAATTCTAATAAACCATGTGAGATTAATGGCTCCAGTGGCACCTCTAAGCAGAAAGCATTATTAAGATTGTAAGGCTATAAGTCCAAAAAGGCTAAATGCCTCTCATTTATAATTTCCAGATCTATAACAAAAATAAATGCTTCCTTTGAAGGCAACCCAACAAATTAGTTTTGTAAAGATATAAGAACATTTTCAGCTTACTTGTACAATTGTCATCACTCCTGTAACAACGAATATCCTTCTCCTCCTTGTTCTGATCTTCCTCCTCCTCCTTCTCCCGTTTCTGCTGCCCAGGTTGATATTCAAAAGCTTTTCTAATCACCGGCTTCAAGTCATCATCTTCCCCATCCATCTCACAGGTAGGTTCTAGCTGCGGCATGGGACGATCTTCATCTGAATCATCAAATGGCTCATTCAATACCTCTGTCGTCTCTGAAATTGTCTCTGTTGTAACACTGCTATTAATCCTTCTGCGTTTACGGCCCCTTTTCTTTTTCAGTATGAAAGGTCTCTGAAAAATAATTCCACAAATATAACTCTTCCTACATTCTTGTTTGTTAGCTAACTATGGACATAAACAATTTTTTTTAAACTGAGTTTACAATAATCTATTTACACATTCAAAAAAACCCCTTGCATTGCATCAAATTCAAATGTAGACAGAATCTAAAAGTAAAATGTCTGAACAGTTAAAAGAGGTATGTATCCATACAGGCACACAAACCCTCCTGTAGGTGGAAATTAAGATTAGAATTTTATTCATATTATAGTGACTTTTACCTTCTTCTGTCAAATAATATTCATAACAATATTACGTAAATTGTACTTCCACTGCAGATTTATAGTTCCCCAACAACCTTCACACGTATCAAAATTTATTCTTCTACATTTCTGGTTTCAGCTATTTTAGAAATAAATACATATATAGAAAAATAGATAACCGCAAAGGAAGTGCGCACCAAGCTTCAGATGGGTCTCAACAATACATTTAAAGAATCATACAGTTGGCTGTTAAAAGAAAAAATTCTTCAACAGTTTATATTTCTATTATTATGCATTCTCACAGATTTATAGTTACTTTTAAGTTTGCTCATTTAAAGTATAAACAAAGGGACATGCCAATTCCCTAATACTCACCAGAGACACCTAAATACGTATGCTAAGCTGACTGCTTTAAAATTTTGGGATGCTTAGTTTACTAATTTAAACTATTCAAATAGTTCATTTTTCAATGAAATTAAAAATTATGTAAACACTGCAGTAATCAGAATTTAACATTTAAATCTCTTAGAAATTAGAAGAATACGGGTAGAGAAACTCTTTTGTTTTATCAGCATTTGCTTTTGAAAAACACTACTCCCCTTTAAGGAGTTCCTGTATTAGAAATAATAAGACAAATCCTACAAGCTGGACTCCATCTCAAAATGAAAAGGAAGAACCATTAAAATACTGAACCAATACCAATGCCAAACAGCAGAGGGCAATCACTAGTTTAAAAATTAATAGCAAATTTTGATTTTTGTGTCACTAGTATTTTACAGTTCTGTGAAAAATCCAAAAGATAAAAAGTCGGATGGAGAGTAAAAAACAGAAGACAGAGAAGTTGTTCGGTGTCCAAACAATACAGGAATTACTAAAACAGTCTAATAAATGTTCATCAAAAAAAAAGATTATTTTTGAAATGATAACGATTTGATTGAAATCAGAGATGAGTGACTTTAAACCAAACCACTAAAGTAACACACCTTTCTTTTTATGGCCAGCGATTGTGGCTTTGTCAGCCGGGGAGGTGAACTTTGCTGATTCTCATCCCCACCATCCTCCTCGCTGCTTTCCTTAGATTGCTCTGTGGATTGCCCACACTCCCCGACCACAGCCACGCTTTCTGGAGATCGCAAATATTTATTTTTAGATTGTATTTTTGCAGGTGATTGCCTACTATTAGTTCTTGAGGAGAATATGTCTTGCTCTTCCTTTTCCCAGCAGCTAGCTTGTTCCATCAGACGCTCAGCCTGAAGGGTTGAGGTTAAAATAACAGGTCACTGAAACAGCATTTACTTACGAATATCCTTCACGTTTAGCTAAGAAGTTACAATAAGTCAAACCTGATTAACACTGCTGGCTAACCTAGCAACAACATTTCAGCTGAATCATCTAGTAGCTCCTTTACAACAGTTAGGATAACAAACCAAAGAAGATTGCATTTCATGGGATATTTAGCACTATTAATGATGCAGCAAATTGATTTAAGTCCTTTAGCACTACATTACATGCCCACTGACATGGATCACTTTGAGCAAGTTCATAACACAAAGAATCGACTGACACTGCAGTCCCTGAGCCCTGCACCAAATTTGATCTGATTACATGCTCTTCCACTAACTCAAGAGTGATAAATACAGCTTCACGACAACTTATTCATGTTTTAAGTTTTCATACTCATACCCCCCAAGTTAACATGTCTTGCTGCACAGCTTCCAAGAATTGTGCATTACAATAATATCAGTATCCTCTATCATTAAGCAGTGGTCAGAGTTAAAACTGCTCTATTTACGGCAGCCTAATGTTGAATATTCAGAGGCATGAAATCCAAAGGGAAATTCAGAATAAGAAGTTTCAGCTATTACCTCCTTTTCTGCTTCCCTCTCTTCTTCAGAAACCGCAGCATTAGAAATTAACAAAGGAGTCCATCTCAAGCTTTCAGGATCTACTTCATTGATACGTGGATTTGCTTTCAGTTTCTCCATATGACTTGAAATCAGCTTTTCCCTTCTAATAATTACAAATCTACAATCCAATAAACAGTAATTTACTTTATAAAGTGATCACCTAAAACAACCATCCTACAGTTTAAATCCTTTGCACAATAACCTGTGAAAATAGATGGGTAAATACATGGATATATCAAACTAAAAGTATCAGATGACACACAGAGCTATAATGCTTACACTACTGACTGCTTACTGAGACGAAGTGAGGAAACAGCAGTTTATGAAGTGAAAGTTCAATACTAAACATCACTAGGGCAAACAGGAAAGTAAAGATTTTATAGTTGACTACTCTAAATCCACGCAAGAGGTTTAGGGTTGACACTTCTTTCACTGACAGAGCAATTTCCAATTTTAATATGATGTACAAGCATAAAGAGAAAACACTGTGGGTCACCAAGTAAAGAGTGAGGAAGTCATCAATATTACAACTGAAGATGGCAGCTAACTGGACAAGAAAGCAAGCTAGAAACATAGGTTTTCTAATGAGGCATGAAAGTGTACCTTATTCCTATGCTGGTGCTGTAGGAAACAGCTTTCTAATGACTATAAAATGAAGCAGCATATCAAAAGTAGGTAAAGGCTAACATTATAGCACAGTATATACTAGCATATACCCCATCAAAGTCCCCTGTCACAAAGATCTACACCATTTAAACACCAAAAAATATGTTTGTTTTTTAACAAGGATTTCAAATGCTGTAAAAATCAGGCAGGTTAAGTGACAACATTGTCTGTCACTGAGAGAATGCTTAAAAAAAAAAATCGGATCCAGGTGAACCCTGTTCATAGAATTGTGACAAACTTCTACTTCACTACATGAAAGAAAAACTAACAAAACGTAGGAAATCGTAAGAAGCCACACCCAATTCCCAAGGTAAGTGTCTGGCAGGAATTTCAAAGATGTGACCTGTTTTCCTGGCTCAGCCACTGACCTTCTAGATACTTTTAGCCAGGTCATTTCATGTCCCTGTCTAAGCTTTACTACCTGTGACAAAAGACTGACTACCTCATTCACAAAGTATTTTGAATTCATTATTTTCTAACTGGGTGTCAGTGTTCAGGGCCTATAATAATTTGTGACAGGGCAGAAGCTGCATATAAGTAACGAACACATATTTGCCCTTAAAACACATTTGTCCCATTGAGTTGTCCATAAATAAGCACCCCAGAAAGTTAAGGTTTTAATGCAATGACAGCATTCCTCTTACTACTTTAATATCATCCCGTAAGTCACTCTCCTTTTTGAAGACTTGCATTCTTACTAGTTCAAAACTTATTAGTTTTGAATGGTGGTGCTGGTACACATAAAAGTTACTGAGACTGAGCTACTCCTGATTTTTATTTTATTTTCTGGCAGCCCACTGTTTTAAGGCAGTTTTGCTTAATTATAGTTTCTATGATTGGAATGCCCAGAAGGAATTATGAAGCTCTTCAGAAACACAAATACCACTGAAAGTCATTTAAGGCATTTTATTTAAAAAGAGAGCCCAAACAACAAAACCAACCCACTTAAAATCTAAACTATCAATCAAGATCATTAAGAAAGAAGATATTCACAAAACAGGAACTCACCTTCCCAGTGCACTAACTTACAAACATTGATCGTAACAATAAACAGAAACTTTAAAAAGTCATTTGCATTCCCAGTACCTTGACCAGGGAGACTTCATGTAGAGCTGATTTCATCCCATGGCTTGTGTGAACTCAGTAACGACTCAAAAAGGGGATATGAGAGAGACTGCCACCCACAAACCCAATATTTTCCCTCACTGGTATTCAAAGCAAGATATTTGCCAAACAAGAGTTAGGAATTGTACTTATGAAAGATGATACCGAACTAAACAAAATTCTTCACTGGAAAAGCTTCAAGCAGGCCACACCCTTCTAATAACCATTAACATGAAAGAGGATCCAAAAAACCACCATTTGTTTAGGGAGAAAAACTCTTTATGTAAGACCCCACTAACAAGACCCAGCTGTATTGACTTCTTCAGTAAGATGATTAATTCTAAAGTCAGAATTTTACACAGACATTTTTCACATCAACTGTTTTTTAAGTAGAGAAAGTGAATGTTTTGTCTCAGTATTTTTAAAATTTTTACAAGATTCACTGACCTATCTTCTCTTTTATCTATCATGCTATGTTGCTGCAGGGTTGTGGCAATATCATGTGGACACATTCCAGTAGCTCGACTCATTCCTTTGATGCTGATTTGTTTTTCATGGTTGCAGTTAAGGTATTCTAAAATGACACTTTTCCAGTAAGCCAAGTATGAGAGACGACCCAGATCAGACAATGGCTTTTCAGGGGATCCTGCTTGACCCTCTCTTCTAGAAAGTAGATAGCCTAGAAGGAAAAGAAACAGAACACCTTATTGAGATAACAAAACTAAATAATTTTAACTACCTCTTAAGAAAGCTGGTATTAATAGAAAGATCAGCATGACTGATTACATTATTGGTAACTCTTGCAATTAAAGAAATCCTATCCACAGAGGAGATTGGTTTTCACCATTATAGTGACACAGAAAAAGATTTAATCCTTGTAAGAGACTCGGATCTTATGTTCTGAGAATCAAACATTAACCAAACCCCCCTCTCTAATTATAAGGCAAGGAGAAAAGATAAAGCCAACACATTTCAGAACAGGTCTCATCATACATGATCTCATTTAGAACTACAACTGTCTGGCCTTTTGAAAAACTTTTAGAACTGAGTTACATCACTGAAGTGAATTTTCAGAGGAATCTTAAGAGGAAGTGTCATGGGTAATATCAGTTAAGTCACTTAAGTCTTCAAGAAGCCCCAGGTAACATAAGCTTTTGATTAAGCAGTTAGTTGTTGTATTTCAGAAGTGACATATAATTCACAAGTTGAATTACTAGGAGAAATCACTTAGGAGAAATAATTTAAAAAATAGTTTCCCTTAATTCGTGTTTAAGAACATTCACATAATTCCACTTTGCAGTCTTCAAGACAGTAACTCATCAGCTATTATACAATACACCACCTTCATTTTCTATTCTACGTATGTTTTAAATCCTTTTAAACTCTCTTCAGCTTTAAGAAGCTCTTACAATTTAAAGTAGAACACACCTGCTTCGAAATAACAGAAGAACTCTGGTATTTGCCACCATTAAAACTAATTCAGGAGAAAGAAAAAAAAGTAACACAATTAATGAAATGTGTCCTTTCACAGTAATTCATCCCTCCATGATACATATTCTGCATTGTGCCTTTACAAACACTATGAAAACACCGGTCTCAAACACTAGGCTTACAATAAGCATGGATATCATGCTTATGGAATTACATTAATCAAAATTATTTGGAATCCATCAACATATATGGCTATTTTGCCTTCCAATATTTTACAAGTTGGAATTCCTCCTTTTATTTTTCAAATATTGCTTTAAAACGTATCTAGTACAGCCATGTCACATTTTCTAAACAAATCCTCCTGACTTCTTCACAAAGTTTCTCCTCAAATTAAAAACATAATAACATACAGCTTTGTGTGAAGCAGTGGCCACTTCCTTATTTTGATGTATGCTTTACCATATACAAATTATTCACACGAACATATCTGGTTTTTAACACATATATATAAAAATATGAAATGCACACATACATACATGTGTATTTACTCAGCCTGAAACAGTAGTCTTCCCTTTTTTGGGGACGATGCAAAAGGTGCACAACAGAATTTGGAAAATATGTATGCACTAGTCGACATACTCTAACTTTCAGTTTGCACAAAAATGTTTACACAGAAAAGCAGACATCCTACTACATTCCAAGTGATGAATAACAACATAGAAACTGAAATTAGTGTACTCTTAATATCTATTGGCATGATTTACGATAAAGCACCAGAGCTTCAGGAGGAATACCATCCTGTATCTGCCTACTTCTACATAGCACACAGACACCTACATAAAGCCTGCCTACATCTGCATGGTACCACTAGAAACTTGGCAAGTAAATTTAGTCTGTTTTACAGAAGAAACACTACCTTGAAAGTGAGGGAAGGTGTTTTATCATCTGAAGGGGCAGCATATTAAATTTTTTTTTATAACTAGATAGTACATCTTAGTACTACATGTAACTGTTGTTGACAGGAAAAGCCAAACTTCGTATTGAAAACCAGACTGCATCCTGAATCAGCCAAAGGTAAAGAATGGTTGTTTTACTTCCAACTGCACAAAAGGAGACCTATAGCATATAGCCTATTCTGAATAATTTCAGACAAAACTTCACCTGTACCAAGAAAGAATTTTGGACCCACTTGTTTACAACATATAATGACAAGTTTTATTCCAAGATGTCATCGCCTATAGAAAAACATGTAAAAATGCAGCAGTATGAGTAGTGATATAAGTCTTAACACAGGAAAAGAAAGGGAGAATAACCTAGATTTTTAAAATAAATCCATGAGGAGAACTTACAGTTGCTTCAAATAACTTGAAGTTATTTGAACAGTTTAACCAACCAACTTCACATTCAAGAAAACTTGGGTACTAATAGAAAGCGTAGGCAGTTTGCGAGACATGGATTTCAATTCTTGCATTTCACTACACTTTGAAATTACTTTGACAAGAACTTGTCTTCCTCTGCTTCCATTCTCCTCATAACAGGGCTGTAACTGTTCTTTCTTGGTCTTCTGAGGCTTAACAATAAACCACTATCATGAGTTTGGAATAATTAGTTAGGCAACCACAAGTAGATTTAGAGATCTACTAGTACTAGTTGTACTTGCTCATCAAATGCTTCCAATGGCTGTGGACTTTGAGACTAGTTCTTAGTGGTCATTTTCACAAATTTTTACTCTACGTTAACACAGTGAAGCTTCACCTGCATGGCAATAACTTCTGTCAGTATTCTTCTCTCACCACTCTACAATATAACCTATGCTTATCCAAGATACTCACGTTCTACAGGATCAAGAATATATATCAGAGGTAACAGTCTCAGTTACACATAGTGAGCACTGAATGGAAAGTTTCTCTTAATAGGTTCTGTGATTTGAATGACATCTATTAAATTAAACTTACCAAAGAGACGCCAAATAATTGATCTAAGTTGCAGGTAAATAAAAAACACTGATCTTGGTAGCTCGTGTATCTATCCTGAAGCATCTGAAATGAGTACAATATGCCCCTGTTAAACAGATACCCCCAGCGTCATTGTGTCTACCTAATCTTAATAATGGACAGCCTCAAGGTGGAAACCTGAAAGAACTTAAACTATAACCCCTGATATAAGACTATAAACAACAGCAACATTCAGAGGATAAAATATAGCTCCATCCCCCCTTACCCCCCAAGAGTAAATAGGTCAGACCGTATGTTACACAAAAAAAGAATCCCCAACAAAATATAAGACCTAATCTAGAAGAACAAAGAGTTGTCTATCTTGTCTTGGGCATATGAGTGATAGTATCACAAAATTAAACAGCCAAAATACCATCACTGATTTTCATTCCTTGCCTTATCTCCAGGGTTCACAGTGAAGCAACATGCCACACGCTATTTACAGCCTTTGATTTTGTAATGCAAACCTCCCCCAAACCACTAAGGTTTATCTTATTCAAGATTTAAAATGATTAGAAGAAATTCAATCTGAGAAAGGGAAGTTAGTAAAAGATACGTATGTTTTATGCCTTCAACACAAATTTAGGAGATAATCAGACACTAAAACATACATTTAAATAAATTAACTTGAGCAGTATCTTGTGATTCAATCTACAGCAATCCTAGTATGTAACTCCCCTGAAATAGCTACAGCAGTGTCCACAACCCACTTACGTGAAAACAGTAACTTTCATACATCTGTGTAAGTCTCCAAAAACATTCGTTTAGTTAACTTCTGATTTTGTTATGCTCAGTTCTGTCTCTTAAAACAGATTAAACAGCGTGAGATCAGAGGTCCAGCTTGATAGCACCCTGTTCTGACAGTGGCCAACAGAAAAATCCAATGGACAGACTGAAACAGCAACGATCTTGTGAAACTCACATGGAAAGAGAATTAGCCTGTCCAAACAAATGCATCCCGCCAGATGTGTATTATCCCCACACTTCCTGGCATTTTCTAAGAACTTGGTAAGATTTGTTAAGTATCACTGTCTTTCGCAAGCAGCACTGAGTTCATCTCCCTCCTCCATTCACTGTGTTTACCTATGTGTTCACTAGTACTAGTCTTTATTTTCACGTCCACTAATATGTCTGGTACTGACGTGAAGTGAAACGACTTGTATCTCCCTAGCTCTCTCCTGAAAATCTTCTAAAAATCGGGATAATATCAGCCCCTTTTCAGTCCTATGGCACGAAAGCAGTTTTATGCATACTTCAAGTTACAAACCGCCATAAGCAGCTATTTAATTACTAAGTCTCTTTTATCTTCAGATACCCGAGACACATCCTTCTTTCCCTGTCATATATACTTACAGACTTCACTCCTTTAGCTCTCTAACATGAAGCATAAATCACTCCACAGCTTTAAATCAGGTGGATATGATTTAGCTTGAGACAGCTGAATTGAATTTTATTATCTATTGAAGACATACAGATTTGTCTCTTTGCTTTTAACACAGTAGCAAAGGCAGGCTAGCCCTCAAAAGTGTAAGGACACAGAGATGCAGATTACATAGAGGCCAGCAGCATAGAAAGAAGCAGCAAAGACACTAAACAATTGAACTGGTATACTGAGAAAGTCCAAATGAACAAACTAAAATTAACAAAAGGAAGACAGATCAAGATATTTGAAGATATTATTTAAGGATTCTCCTGCCATCTGTGTGCTCTCTATACATGCTTTATATTCTACAGCAAAGAACAAACTAATTTCACAGAATCACAGAAGGTTAGAGATTGGAAGGGACCTCGAAAGATCATCTAGTCCAATCCCCCTGCCGGAGCAGGAACACCTAGATCAGATCACACAGGAACGCATCCAGGCGGGCTTTGAATGTCTCCAGAGAAGGAGACTCCACAACCTCTCTGGGTAGCCTGTTCCAGTGCTCTGTCACCCTCCCCGTGAAGAAGTTTTTTCTCATATTTAAGTGGAACCTCCTATGTTCCAGCTTGAACCCATTGCCCCTTGTCCTGTCACTGGATGTCACAGAGAAGAGCCTGGCTCCATCCTCCTGACACTCACCCTTTACATATTTTATAATTTATCATATATGATATAATTTATCATTTCATTTCTGATGAATGGTCAAAAAGAGATCTAGCTAAAAAAAGTTCAGTTTCTTTGAGTGTGTTTAAGACTGACCACAATCATTATAAAGCCATTGAGTTTTTAAGTAAGCTAAGTAATTTAACTTGATTCAAGTAAACCACAAAGTCAAAAGTGCCAGTCGTGTCCTCCCTTCCCTCCAGCTCATTTGTGACCTGGATGTAGGTGTTTGAATTACACTTGTTTGTCATGATGCAAGAGTGCATGACCACACTGTGGCTCAGTTACACACAGACGTAGTTAAAACTGTGGTATGCATACTGCATAGGATTGAATTAATACTTCATTAGTACTTTCCTACTCACCTGAGAAACAAGAGAACTTAGATAATATGAAGGTTCTGAACAAATATTTTTTATGTAATTGTATTTACTATTTCTATTTTAAAAATCTTTATATCCTGGAACAATCCTAGAAATACTGTATTTTATATTAAATACAAATATTACTTTGTTTAACTTAAGAGTAAGCAATAGTTGGTTGGTTAGCATCCACACTTTGGAAAATAAAGAATTGTAGCAGAGTAGGTTCTAAGAAGGTGAAACAGAGGGCTATGTTTGGCTTGTAAAGTAAGTTTATCAGTCCTCTTTTTATCAAAGTACCACAACATCTCTTGCAATCTCCACTGGGCCATACAATTGTTCATTTTATTGAAAATTCAACATAACCAAAATACAATACAACCACAGCATCTTGAGGCAGTTTTCATGCAATCTACTCCAGAAGATGACACCACCTGAATCTCTAGTATTTCCTGTGTTCTACTATCCATGTGTTCCGTTAACCCAGCATCTGACAGATCAGCCTCACCACACGCAATAGACAGTGTGCCATATGCAATGGACATTATGCTGATCTAACCCAATTCCTCCGCCCCTTGAACTTCACTGCTTACATGTAGGCAGGTTCTTTGAGAACACTGCCACAACAAAAGGCACTTGGTTCTTCTGAGAACATCATGTACGTTGTTTAATCGTTGTTCTGAAAATATCTTTCACCTCATTGCATCACATGCAATGTATTGTATTGTCTTTAGCAGAAACAGACAGAATCAATGGAAGTGTGCCTAAATGGCAAATAGAGTACTGAATCTCATTCTGTACCTGGACAAGTGCTTACAAATTGCACTTCCTTTCTCCAGTGCTACTAGCAACAAATCCACTTATTTGTTTTTCACTTTCACAAGTTAAAAATTAAAACAAACAGAAACTTCAAAGTGGACCCCAAGGGCAGAGATTCATGAGTCCTATGTTTCAGCTAGGATAGATTTTTTGTTTGCTACAAAAAAGCTGGAAATAAGAGTTTACACTGAAAATTTTAAAAGGAATTTATCTGAGAATCTGTGACCTAGGAAACAGTTTTATGTATCAAATACATAACGCACTGGAGATAAAACACTGTCCTGATCTTATTTAAGAAGTCATGTTCAATATCACTTTCCAGGAAATCAATAACATTAATCTCTCTGAATAAGAAAGTTTCAAACACCAATGAAGAAAATCTGTTCTGTTCTTGTAACTGAGACAAAACTCAGTTCACAAAATAAAAAAAAACAGAAAGATAAACATCTTGAAGTTCGGATGTGTACTACCAGAGTATTCCAGAGTCCTCATCTTGGATCATCCAAGCTTTTCCAGAGAACACAACTCTTTGCTCAAATTTTGTAATTCAAATTTACTTTATTTATTTTTTTTTAAATCATCTGCAGATTAGATTGGCCTTTACCTTAAAGAGAAACTGCAGTCAAATGCAGAGCTTCTTTCATAAGCAGAACCGTACTGGTGGTAGTTTACTGCAAGAAAATAAGCCCAGCTTTGCTTCACTCATTGCAGAGAAACGTTGACATCTGCTTCATCCCTCCACTTCTCTGAATTATTAACCCACAATGCTCTCAAATAGGAGCAACTCTTACAGAACACAAGAACAGCACAGAAAATGCAACATAGCAGAGGTCACTAGATTCTAATAACTCCTAAGAGTCTTTCAGCAGCAACCCTTCCGCTATAACCTATTGGACTTTGAACAGCAGTGGTCTTGGTAAATAGGAAATCTTTATTCTATTCAGATCTTCATCAAGACAGCTTCCTTTCGTGGTTTTAGGCTATTGCCTTCCATGCTTCATAGTAAAATTGATCATCATTGTGGTACCTTGCTTCAAAGAGGAAAATTACTACTGTGAATTGTTACTTCATTTACATGGAAGAAAAAGACTCTCCACCTTTTAAAGCACAAAGCGTAATAACTTAAGAGAAGTATCATTGCAAAAGCATTAACTTATTGCTTATGTATTAAAATATCCACAAAACAGATGGCACATATTATCACATGTGAAAAAATCTTCCAATAATTTTTAAACACAGAAAGTCAGATGGTATTCTTGTAATAGGTAATGACTGAGAAACAGCCTGGGGAATTAACCATATAAAGAACCAAATTAAAATCTATTAACCTGGGCTTCCAAAATTAAGTCTCTTTTGCCACTGCTATTTGCCTCACAGCTAAACACAAACTTGCTCACCCCTGCCTGCATAGAAAGCCCATTTTAAAAACAGGTTTCAACTCACAAACAGGAATGACATAGCTTAGGCAACTGTCAGGTTGTCAGCTCTCAGAGTCATGAAACACCTACTGAGCTGCTACAACATACAGCATGTCATAATAAGGTAAACTGTCACCAGTTTTATTTTGCCTATGAGACATGTCATCTGTATGTACTTGTATTCAGCAGTTGAGTCATAAATGGCTTAACTGTCTGTGAATTAAGGACAAAACAGACAACGAAAACAGAAGTACTGTTGCCATTCTAAGGGACATGCTTGCTCTCCAGCTGTGTACTAGGGCCACCACAATCAAATTAATTTGAACAGCTATGCATAATTGTTGTCAATGCACAACTAAACTCCCACTTTATCTTTCTGAACCTGATCAGCTATACTAACAATAGTAATACATCACTGACCCTGTAACAGGCTTGAAGAAGGCTGCCAGTGTTGAGTACCACATCATCAAGTCCAGTTCAAAATACACCTATACAACACCACGCTCAAATGACAGCCTGTTGACAGCACTTTACTTCCAAACTTCCTGAAGTTTACTTCCAAATAAGTTCTCCTACCATAAGTTAATCTAATGCTAGCAGAAGATTCAGAAGACAGCATATGTAGAAATACCTGTAGAGTTTATACAGATCCAGAAGCACCTTAGCATTTCTTATGTGACTTACACCAAGTCAAATGCTCTATCATCTTCATAATATCATGATGACACCAATCCCTTTATTTCACTCATTTCTGTAGTTTTCCATTCCTCCTTGTCTTTTTTGAAGATGCATGTAACATTTGCCACCTTCCAGTTACAGAGGATGTTCCCCAGTTGCCATGACTTCTCAATGATAGGGAGAGGTCCTACAACCGCGTCAGCCAGTTCCCTTGGGTGAATCTCACCTGGTCCTATGAATCTGTGTATGTCCGTTTTCACTTAAGTACTCTGTAACTTGGTCTTCCTCTACCATGGATGGCATCTCTCTCTGCTCTTTAAATTCTGCTACACCTGAGAACAGTCCCTGTCAGTGAAAGCCAAGGCAAAGAAAGTACTGAGTACCTCACATCCCATCCGAGATCCCCATCGCAGCTCCATGTTTTCACACAACGCCTACTCCATTCAGCAGCAGGGCCATGTTCTGCTTACTCTTCCTTTGGCTGTCCATCTACTTGTAAGAGCTGTCCTGTTGCTCTCCACATCTCACAGTTTCAACTCACACCAGGCCTTGACTTAAATTCCTTTCCTGCACATGTACGTCATACCACTATCTTTCGTGGACTTAATTTTTGCTGGTCAGAAGCTCTTCCACAGCCTAGCAGGCTTACTGTCATGCCTGCAATTTTCATGAACACTATAATGAGACATTTTTGCAGTTTGAGGAAACTATCTCTGGATATTAACGTGTCCTGTGCTACTTTGCCCTTCACAACAACTTCTTAAAGGACACCATTTAACAGTTTGACAAACAGCTTAAAATTCTGGGTTTTAGTCTGCTAGTTGCCCTCCTCACTTCCCTCAGTGTCTGAAACCCTACTATCTCACAGCTACTAGAGCTTGGGCTTACACTGACTATTACTTCCCTGACCAACTCTTCGTTATTTGCAAGTAGCAGGTGCAGCAAAGCATTTGCCCTAGGTAGTCCTTTCAAACTCTGTGCCAAAATACTATCCCAAAGACCCTGCAGAAATCTGCTGGACTGCTTGTATCCTACTGTGCTGCCCTTCCAGCAGAGTATTTCAAGTAGTCCTTGAGAACAAGGGCTTCATCCTCTTCCCTTTTTGATCAGGCTGTCTGTAATGAATGCCCACCACAGTACTAATGACTGCTGCCCTGTCCTCCGATTCTGAGGCATATGGATTGACAGGCTTATCACCTATCTCATAGCAGAGCTCCATGCTTCCTTTTCAGAGAGCACAACCTCCCTTCCTTGGCTTCTCTGTACTTCCTGAAGAGACTGTTATCCATCCATTGCAGCAGTCCAGTCTTCTGAGCTACTCCACTGCATCACTGTAACCCCAATGAAGTTACAGCTCTATGACAGAGCACAGTCTTCCAATTCTTCCTTTTTGTCTTCAGGACTTGAGAAATTGGAACAATAGGATCTCAAACATAGTGTGAGAGGTCCCCTTCTCCTCTACAACCCAATCACATTGTCTCTTGCAAACCCCACTCTCCAGAAAGCCCAAGACCTAGATGGCTACTTATTCCCCAAAAGTTCTGTCCAAGTTAGTTTCTGATGTGCCAGTGTGGTCATTCCAGCTGGTGCTTATGACACATGACCATCATGGTTGTGTCAACTCCAAACAGCTCTCTGGACCCTCAGGACAATCCATTCTAGGCCAATAGTTCCATCAAACTGACAGGTCTGCACATCTTGATCATTGGTGCTCTCCATGTGTTTGTTAAATAAGCAGCTGGACACAAGTCTCCTCCACCTCACTTCAAGACTTCCTATTTGAGAAGCGACTTCACCTGTTGTCTTTAGGTTCCCAAACATAGTTCAATCATCTTCTAAACTAAGGATCCATCAACACACTCCCTCCTTCTATGCTGTGCTAGAAAATACTCATGCTGAATTAGGAACCAAACTAGGTGTACACAAACTTACTACTTCATTGCTATCACACAGCTCTAAAATGAGGTATTTTGTTCCATTTCCTACCATTTAGTCTGAGTATTACTCAGTACAAGAAACTCATATGAATATTGTATCATATTTCACAGCGTACAGAGTTTACAGCAAAGGTCATTGCATTTGTATGTTTTCCTACGGTTATGAAAAAGTGAAAAAAATACTCTAAACAAGTATGGGTATCCATGAAGTGTTAAGATGGACAATTTCAAGAAATTTCACCAAGAGGCAAATATATTATCCTATTATTTAGGATTCACCTTGGTGAGCACTTTTATGATCTTGTATGCAAACAAAGGTTGGGCAAGGTTCGAGACTTTTGTGGGTTTTATATTAACATTGTAGATGCGTTTCTGCTGATTTTAAACACTGTTTTCCTGTCAGGAAGTATTATATCGAGCATGAATATGCCCTCCAAACAATATATACTCGCAGCTCTTTCAGTAACAAAGTCACAGATATTTCAACTAATCACTCGGTCCAGAGCAATTACATAATAAACAGGAACATTTGGACCTCAAATGCATGGTGCACCTCTGCATCAACTGTACAGATTAACTGTATCGCAAATTAGAGCGACAAGAATTAAGCATTTGGATCATACTAGTTTTTTCACCTTATCATTTTATGCACTTAAGCAGTCAGCAGTGAAGTCCACAGCAAAGGGATAGGAACAGTGTACTGATGTCATGAAAATGGAAGTCAAATAGGGGCAGGTTGCTTGGACCATAAGAGGAGGTTTTTAGCCTACTGATCTTTCCCCAGTTTTAGACTGAATGCAGCCTTCATGGCAGAAGTCTATTTAGAAACATACAAACTACATCAGCAAAATGAGAAATAATTGCTATCCTAGCATTCTGTACTTCAGTCTGATTTATAAGGATAATAGCTCCTCCTCATACATTGTATCACTTAAATGTGTCAATCTCAGGTTCATAGTTATGCATGCACATCACAATCACACATATAAATGGTTACATATGCTTCCACACACAGCAAAGGTACCCAGTACCAGCAAAGTAACTCTCATACAGAGGACAGAATCAAGTTACTTATGAAAGCTTTCCAGATACACAGTTTAAAGATGCCAACGCACTGCTGAAAACCCTGAGCAGACAAGAGAGCTGCAACAAAATCAAAGTACTGCCGCAAGTTGGAAGCAGCTTGAGATCTACTTCTGAGAGGCCCCTAATCACAAAATGGAGCCTCTCTGAAAGTCACAAACAATAGTTTGTGCTCAAATAATTGCCCTGGTGTAACCAGCATTGTTCAGCTCCTATTTGTATTTTGTTAATATTTGTGTCGGAAGAAAATGTATTCATGAGAATCAATCCAGAACAAAAGAAGCAACTACTAAACTATTTGCCCTTGCACGTTTCTGAGTTCTTCTCAGCCACTTTCAAGGCCAGCCCCCACAAATTGAATTACCAGACTCAGACAGATGGAGTCAAGCACTTTTCCATTAAACTTTGTTTTGTTTGAAACACAACCAAGTAAAATAAGTCCCTTAATATGGAAAGGAAGAACTCCTGAGTTTTCATGCAATGCTCTGAATCAAACCAGAGATGTGAAAGAACAGCAAGTTCTAGTAACTGTTTTTATTATACGCCAGTATCTAAAGTGAAGAGTTTATTCAAAGCAGCATTGCAAGCTACCCTAAGAGACTTCCTTTTGTCTTATAAAACATCAAATACTTTGTTTTGAAATGCTATGAACAAGTTGTGAAGACACAGGTTCAAAAGGGTAGTCAGAAAAAAAAACAAAACAGCTGCGTATTCAGACAGAACAGCTCAATGCACTTAGGTCAGCTCAGCATTCCAAGTTCAGAAGTATGACTGTGAGTGGAAGGTAAAAATGGGTAAGGTTAAAGTGTGAGCTTATTAAGACTTAAGATTCCTGAAACTGCAATTTATGTTACCGTTTTTTCCATAACTATTCTGTGTGCCTCTGAACTGTTCTTACGTAGTCAACGGGAGGAAGGTCAAAGACAGAAAACCTTAAACAGGTGTTAATACCCTCCTTGAAAGCACTTTTGAGGTAGCTTCAAAGGACCCCAATGCCAAGATCCACACAAACACTATAAAAAAAAAAGAGAAAGACTTAGCTGTAACTTGAGATGCTTAGATCAGTGAACAACCTGCCACATTCTCTTTTCTTCTTTGTCTGGTTAAAGAAAAGCTTTCTTCCTGATGAACAGAACAAGCCAAAGATTCTTTCATTATTGTTAGAAGAAATAATGGTAGCTCTCATTCCTCTCCACAACCTCAAGTAAATTCAACACAGGGGGCCCAAAACCTTTCATTTCTCTATAGAAAGCTTCACAGAAGAGGTTAGGACTAACCAAATGCCCTTCACGAAGGGAAGGTAAGGTAAAGATGACTGCACTACAGTCAAACCAACAAAAGGCACCCTTTCAGTGAATTAATTGGCTAACACTTATTTTACCTGTGCCAGTTGCTAGTAAACTCCTCGAGTGGAAGCTCTGTGTACGAAGTGGACTACTTAAAAGTGGAGTGAAAGCATACACAAGAGAAAAGGAACTGAAGTACCCTTAGAACGAAGACCTGCATGCACAGAGGGCATCAGTTCTGACTACCAATCAGATCAGTAAATCTGTCAGTGGTGAAGTATTTTAGAAAATCATTAACAAGGCTGAATTGTTCTCAATTTCATACGCAATGTTTTAAGTTATTATTTAAGTCTACATTCCCGAAGTATTAAATAAGTGACACTGAACAATAAATTGCTTACACAACTGCAACTTTTGAACCAATGTCCTTTAAGAACGGCCATTACCTTCTGCTCTTTCATGTTGACAAAGCACGATACCGTTGTTAAAAATGTATCAAATGTGTTCATTAGAAAATACTACCTGTTTGCCTTCTTACAGGTTCTACGTACTCCTACAAGACTCAATTGACAAGACAGAAGATGGACTTAAGTGGCTATGGCTAACATAACAAATAAACTGAATATGCCCAGAACCTTTACATGGCACTGAGGCCAACCAGCACAGACAGATGCCATCCACACCATTAAGCTCTGACTCTCAACTAGTGTTAACCTGGCTGTTAACATAATTCTCCCAGATTTGTGGCTCAGGAAAATAGTTATCACACTTGGGAAGTGACAGATGCCCTGGACCAAAACTGTATCAGTGGTTTTAACAGTTTTAAGAGTGGATAACCAAGTTCCAGAGCCCAAGAGCTTTTCCTATCATCGTTTTATTCACAGAATCACAGAATGTTAGAG
>NW_010129986.1:0-5794 GCF_000699245.1 Pterocles gutturalis
ATATATTCATACTTAAGAAAAACAATAATATGTTTTAATCCTGCAGATATAGTGGTAGAATTATAGCTGTTGTCTTCTGAGTAGATTAATATGACTTCTAGTGGGAGGAAAACACCTAGCTTTCTTAAGAACTTTAAAAAATGTTCTCTCTTCTCAGCACACTCAAAGGTAATAGCATTTTTCTGCTTATGGAAACAGGGGTAACTGGGATAGCAGAAGGCAGAGTGAAAGAGCTGAAGGCAGTAGGCCTTTTTTGGTAGAAAATATTCCACTTATATTTCCAATTTGATCCAAAGTGGGAGCCATTGAAGGAACATAATGTTGTAGTTTCATAACGTGTTATGATGTGAAATTTCAAGCACTGCTCAGTACTGACACGGGCAATAACAGGTTCATAAAATATTTGCAAATTCTGTCCAGGGGACGTTTCAGAATGGAACACAAGGTCACATTAATCAATCAGTCCAGTGATACAGTATGCTGCAGCAAGGCATAGATACTATCATTCATAGCTACATTGCACATTTTGTTTGGGAGCCTTTTTTTAGATGTCTGGCACACGTAATCGGCTGCAACTGACGAAATTTTGTTCTAACAGTTTATCCCTTAGCATTAACACTGCATTTCTTAATCATATCTGAAGTGAGGTGGAGCCCTGATACCACTCTTTGTGCGTCAGTGGCAGTTTTAGCGGTGCTCTCAATAGGACTCTGGTCTTTGCTTTCTATTTGCCTCTGCACAATGCACGCAGAAGCACCAAAGCTGCAGATGCAGTAAAAATTCCAACACACCACCCATTGGAAGTAGTAATATAACTATGGTTTAGTGATGACCTCCAAAAAAATAATTACAAATCCAGTATGTATATGATGACTACTCACTATACTTTGCCTCTTCGTTGTAAGAATAAAGAACAATAAACATTTAGATCCGCCTGATATTCTTTTACCTTAAACAGCCTAGTCTGACATGTAGTTCCAAAGTGATTTTGCAGAAAGAATATTTTAACAGACTCTGATATAAAACCCAAGTAAACAGGAATTAGTAACAAAGGTGACAACGTGTATCTGATAACAAACTGAGTGATTTTACTGTTATTCTCAGCAAACAATTCTTTTCTTGACTAACAAGGTACAAAAATACACCAAACGTATCCTTACTCCTCAGTTCTTAATATGTATCAAGAGAGTCTATATTGTTTTTGCCAAATTTCAGGCTTCTTTAACATTCCTTTTTATATACTATATTTTTCTAATAAGTCACTTGAATTAACAGGATAACTTCTCAAACAACAGAGACATCTCTGCAAGTTGAAAGTGTGTCTTTGAAAGAGCTCTGTAGAATAATGAGACTTTTAGAATGTTACAACATTAGATACAGAAACCAGCTTAGTTATGGTGGACTTAAGGCTTCTCTAATTTCATTGACTTCAGTGCTACTAACGATCTAGGGCTCACTGTCACAGAGGGGAAAAACAAATACATGCTAAACACAGAGAGACTCTTTTCTAAAGCTGTATTTCCTTACAGGGGATGATGGTATTGACTAGACTGATGGAGCCATCCACTTCTTCGTAAGCACTGAAACTGGAGATTTGTCCACAGAAACGAGCCAGTGATCCTTCCTGACAAATTCTTTTCTGAGGGCTTGGAAGTTAGTCTGATGGTATCATCCAATTTCCAATAAACAATGTCTACACTGCAGAAATTCTAGGTGATAGCTAGGTCCTGTGTTTAGCACTCCCAGCCAAAGACAACTGCCCGGGGAATAGCCATGGGAATAAAACACTCTCTTACCTCCGGAGTAAAGTCAGGAAAATAACATTTTTCTTACTTTGCTGATAGACCAGAAAGGAAAACAAATATTATTTTTTTTTCTTTTTAGCCAAAGAAAAACACAATTTATTTTTTCTAACAGAAATAAACAACCCAATTGTCTAAGCCAATTATATAATGAAGTCTCCACTGTTCCTTTGATAATTAACATTTTCTAAATGCTAAATTACATAATTTTTTAACTAAATGCTAAATTACACTATTTTTTAACTAAAGAATAAGCATTTTGACTGCAACTATTTACTGAATTTCACTTACAGTTCTAAAACTATTAATCTCTGTAATTAATTATTTAGGGACCAATTTCCTGAAATGTGTTGAAAAATTACTGCCTTGGATTTTATCTTAGAGATGTTAAAACAGATAATGGTTACCTGCAGTGCCAGGTGGAGAGACTAATTCTGCTTTCTCCCAGTACATTAGTGCAAACGGAGACTTATCTTCAGAAGTAGCAGATCTTAATCCACAAGAGAAAGATCTAGAGGAGAAAGTCAGTACAAGTAACTGATTAATCTCACAATGTTTTTGATTGAAGAGTTCTCAGAAACCTCTACTTTTAGTTACGCATTCTGCATTTTCTTTGCAAAATAAATAAAAATCAAGAAAATGCCTAGATACTAGGGGGAAATGAGGACGCAAAGCCAAAGAGCAATTTCTTTGCCTGGGGGAAGCAGAAGTACTCCAAAGTTCAAAAGGAGCTGTGATGTTAATCACTTGTCTATCAGCAGTCCCAGTGCAGAAGAATGCAGGCGATCTGGTTTTTAAAAGTATCTGCTATATTGGCAACAGCATTTGCAGGAAGTTTATCTCATACCATCTCCTTTGGGAGGATGGTCTCAGCCCAAATACTGCCTCCACACCAGGAAGCACCAAAAGGATACAGAGGCCTCTAAAATCTGCCTCTAAAAAAGCGGATTTCCCATTGGTATGAATATGAGAAAGACTAAAAATTTCTTATACCACCTATAGTTCAGTTTAAGAAGCGCATACTGAAGTAAAAACACAGCATATGATATATGTGAGTTTCTGGTAATATGGCATTTGTACAGGAGCCCCGAGGCACAGCTATAACTCAACCAGATTCCCAAGGACCTTTAATTTAAATTCTGTGTTTTTCTAAAAGTGCTCAGTTGAGACAATCAAATAAGTCTAAGCTGAAACCCCCATTTTTGTTTCCATCTTCCCTCAGCTGTTAATTTTTTGCTGCACAAATAATTTTTTAGACTACACAAATAATACAGGTACATGACTTTGTTGTTACATTATTTTGAAATAACATCAAATTTTAAAATGAAATTTCTTTAAAACAATAGAGACAAATAAATCTCAACTCCCTTAGGAGACCCAGATAAAGGATTACTATTTTTTTTTTCTTAAATAAAACTCTGGATTATCTATTTTTTGAGAAAACACACCTGTGATTTCCATATTACCTGAACATATAAGTGATCTGTATTTTCTACAGTCAGGGTAATGAAAATCAGTGAAGTCAGTTTAACACTATGGTTTGCAATCAATAATATTATAGGAGACATTAAAAATACGGATATATGTACAGCAACACGTAAAATTCATTTGTTTATATTGCCCAGTATGTTGCCAATAAAAGCAGTTTGATCCATGTGTGTTCAAAATCAATTTATGTTTTGGATTTGGAGTTCTGCCTGATTAATTTTTTAAAATGGTCAAAAAGTTTAAAATATGCTCTGGGTAAACACTGAAGGATGATGCTAAACACACCAATAGAACCTCCTTTGTTAAGGGAATCGTCAATCCATTTTTTTCCCTTCTAAACTAGGGGATATACAGCAACCCATTTTAAGATATACTGCTATAGAAATTCTATTTAATACCAAAAGAAAAATGAGCACTTTATGATTAAGCAGTAATCGAGACAAACAAGTAGAAGAGGTGAAAGACATCAGCCCACACAGGGACCAAGAATTCATTTTGCATTTCATCTTGAACCGGGAACAGGCACCGCTGCCTCTCACCTCTTCTGCTTCAGAGACCAGAGCACGGTGTTCTGAGTGGCTGCTCCAGCGATTTATATTCCTCCAGGGCAACAGCACTGATTATTTAATCACCTTGTATGTGCCACTTAGGCAGGGAGAAACGTAGTCATGTGCATCAGGAGTCATGAAGATCGATGGCACCGTCTGATTCCTTCTCTCTGCGACAACCTCCTCTGACACTCCAGTGGCTGGAGCCAGTTTTTAGAGCAGGTATAACACGTAATAAAATCCGCAGCCAGAACAGCAAAAAGCCAGTTTTTGCTGTAGATGAAGTAGTTTCCATCATGGAATCCATGAGGTTTTGTACATAAACAAGGCAGATAAATTGGAAGAATGAGTGATACCACATCGACAATTGCTGGGCACGCTGGCTCCCAGTTCCAGGTTTGTGCTTTGCCTGCACCAATGTGTAGCCAAATTTAAACAAAATACCATCACCTCTGAATAATGTGCTGGTCTGGAGATGGGGCTCCATGTGGAGCAAAACCACTGTCATTTGGTTCACCCCAGCAAAGTCCAACTGTTAGTACTGGGAAATAGCTTCTCTTGGAGGGTGTCCATCGTCATTGTTGTAACAGCCAGGACACGAACTGCATTCTCCTCCCTGTTTGAGGGACAGTTAGAACATATTAATAATGAGGGAGAAAAACTTAATTAATGCTTTCCTTAAAATAAACTCTGATTAATTGTGGTTGTGTAATCTGTGTGCGCCTACAAATTTTTACAGTGTCTGTGCTACGCTGTTCTATACTGTCTGGACACTAGGTATCTGGGTAAAATTTTGAACAATCTCCATAGAAGTTGTTCACAAAAAACGCTGTATTAGTCTCATTTCCACTTGCAGACCACAAGATTTAGAGCTTTTTTTAAAAAAATATTGTGGGGTGTTTTTTTTTGGTTTTTTTTTTTTTTTTAGATCTGCCTATTTTCTTCCCTTGAAGTAGATTCCATTCCTCCACGCGGGGAGATTAAAAACAATTTAGAGTTTGGTTGGAATTTGCTAAAAGGTATCCTTAGAAGGATAATGTTTCAAAGTCATCTGTACCCCCAGATTTCCCACACAATTTACATGTGTAAAATCATCTGCACAATAAAGGTTGCTGTTCTTGCTCCCCGTTAAGGACAAACGCTGCTCAAGCCCCAAGCACTACTCAAATGCTTTCTACTTAGGAGAGGTGCTGGAGCACACAGCACTGCTCAGTGTACTGCACTGGACCTCACACCACAGTAACACCCACCAACCTTTTTTCTTTTCACTCTACCTTTTGCCAGAAGTTTCCCTTTCATTTTACAGGATGTCATTCTAAAATAGGACCAGAACTCAGCAAACTGACTCCTGCTCTTAGGTTCTTACACGAGCAAATTGCTGCCTATTATATCTGGCCCACTGTAATACATCTTCAAGTGATGTGATTTGTGTCGCTTTCCAAGGGATGGTAAGATGATCTCTGTTTCTAGTGGCACCATCAAAGCAAGAACAGGCTTTTATTAATTTAATAAAGGCTGAGCAGGTGCTACAGACTAATCATAAGTGCCATTAACAGAAACTGGAACATAGGCAAGAAATACAATAACAGTCCTTGGGAGCACTTTGTTTTCTCTCCCAGCCATCCAGAACCAGGACTGAGATTGCCAGCTGAGCCTCTCGCATAGTGAGGGACCAGTCAGTGCTGTTCTTCTGAATTAGACTTTAACTTCGCTTTGAAGCCAGCTGTTGATGCTTTGAAGGACAGCTTTTCCAAGATTTCCATGAAGGCTGCTGATCTGAACTGTAAACTAGCACCTGTAGTTTGCCTATAGGCAGCATGCCGGAAAACATCTTTGATTTTTAGCATTTGCTGAGAAATTTGAAACACCAAAAATAGCAAAGTTTAGAGAAGACTACTTCAGCTCTTCAGCCAGATAAAATTATAAAAAAATTAATTATAATACTTTCTATTCTTA
>NW_010129987.1:0-13788 GCF_000699245.1 Pterocles gutturalis
CACACCCCCAACTCTCTCAGCCTGTGCTCTCAGGTTTTCCTAAGTTCTTGTAAAGTCTCCATCTGTGAGATATTCAAAACCCAACAGGACATGATCCTGGCAGCCTGCTCTAGCTGGCGCTGCATGAGCAGGGAGTTGGAACCAGATGCTCACACAAGGTCTCTTCCAACCTAAAGAGTTACGTGATTCTGTGAGAGCTGTGAACTGCACTTGATATGTAATAAAATAAGAGACAATCATCAAGCATTTGAAGGATGGGTGAAAGAAGTTATGATGTGGAATTTAAGACTCCAGAAGCCTTAGGAGTAATAGAAAGATAAATAATTTGATCACTGGGTGTTTGTTTATTAAATTAGAAAAGGTACAAGAATAAATTTTCTTTGTAGCGTTAACGCAGAACGTTGAAGTCATAAAAGGCGGGGCTGTAGAAAGGCAGGGGTTGTTGGTTCCTGTGTGTGATTGTATGGTGTGAAAACATTTGAGAGCATGAAACACGGTCAAGTCTTAATCCAAACTTCAGTACGTAGAGGTTCTTGTTAATGCTTGATGTGTATTTTCAAATAGCGCTATGGAAAAGTGATAGCGTTGCATACTTTAGTTCATGAAATCAGCTGCTGTAACTAAATAGCTGTACACTTCTCAAAACAGTATTTTGTAATTATTTAGAAGTATTTTATTCTGGCTATCAACTGTGTAGAAAAATGTATAGCCAGCAGCCTTCCCTGCTGTTTCAGCACCTTTTTTTAAAGCACTTTGTTTCTGTACAAATGATCAGTGTAACGCATCATGTCTCTTGTCTGTTAAGCAGAGCTGTGTGCTTAGATGTGAGAAGCATTACATTGAGCCTTTTTATCTGTTGTAATTAAAAATGTCATTTTAAGTGGTTTATTTATGTGGAATTCTTGGAGTAGTGGACTGTACTGACAAGTTGTGCTGTTTAACTCCTTATAAATTGCAGAAGTGCATCAATTATATATATATATTTTACATTTGGCTAGATAATAATATAATTTTTACTGTAGATTTAGCTGATGTTTGCCTTTATTTCGCAGTGGTACATGCTGAATGCCAGTAAAATTAATTTGTAATGTCAGGGAAGAAAACTACTGTAAGTTGATGCAAGCAAATGTTTGAGATCAGCACGTATCTGCCTTGTGTTTGTTTCATTAAGCTCCTACAAGGCACCCAATTATGGAACTCAAATAAATGAAAATTACTTCAAAATCCTACTTCTTTTGTTAAAACTCTGGTGAATTTAAATCAGTTGAGATGGGTATTTAGGGTTTTTTTTTGTGAATAAAAGTTGCCCTAAATGAAGAAGTCTAATGAGTGCGTCAGGAAGTTAACTAGCTGTGGTTTTATTCTGTAGGTACGTTGAGATACATTCCTGATCACATGAATGAGGATTAGAGTGGATAGGAAAGACCTGAAATTTTTACTTTAAGGTGCTGCTATGAGCAAGGCAGTCTTGTATGTTTTGGAAGAACATAAACATTAGAACGTAATGAATGAACTTATTAAACAGAAAGAACATAGACATTAGGAAGAAATTTTTCACTGTGAGGGTGGTGAGGCAGTGGCCCAGGGTGCCCAGAGAAGCTGTGGATGCCCCATCCCTGGAGGGGTTCAAGGCCAGGCTGGATGAGGCTTTGGGCAACCTGGGTTAGTGGGAGGTGTCCCTGCCCATGGCAGGGGGGTGGCACTGGATGGGCTTTAAGGTTCCTTCCAACCCAAACCATTCTGTGATTCTATAGTTGTATGATTCTGATTTTCATCATATGGTGTGCTTGGAAACTAGTAACTTGTAAGACCAGGTATAGGTTTTTATAACTTTGCCAGGAGTTTTCTGGGTGCCAATTTTGGGTTTCCTGTCCCCATCCTTTCCTCTCTTGCTCTGGTAGGGTGCAGCTGTTCACGGCCAAGAAGAGAATCAGAACTGGAATGGCTACAAGGCAGTATTGAGATACGTGAATGAATTTTAAATGGGCTGGTTAAGGTTGAAATAGCAAGTCTTGCCCTGAGTTGTCTGCTTGTGGGAAACCAGCATTATACAGCCATGTCTTCTGTCACTGGCGTGGCCTTCCCCACAACGGTGTCATTGTCTGCTAATTCCCTGGGATGGCAGAGCTTTTGATGGAAAGCTTTTTAACGGCTCATTGTAGGGTGGGGAGCCGGATGACTCCTGTATGTACGTGAGATTCCAAGTCATCCTCTTGTACTAAGTTTGCAGCAAAGGACACGCGGAGTTTTGGCAAAAGTAGAAAAGAGCATCCCGTCCATCTGTAGTGTGCTTAGCAGGGAAGCCGAATGGAAGAGCAGTCAGGTTAAGCCATCAAAGGGTTTATCTTGACATTAGGAGCCTGTTGTTATGAAGTGTTAGGAACTGACTTTCTTCTTTTTGCAAGAGAGGTTGAGAGGAGACGTTGTGGAGGTTTGTAATTCCAGGGGCAAGAAGGAGAAGGCTCAAGAAGACTGAGCTTGGGTTGAATATAGGAATAATTTGCTAAGAATTAGATGTAATCTTCCAAGTGGTGTTTTTTGTGGGGTTTTCTTGGGGTTTTTTCGTTTTTAATTTTGGAGAGTTTGTAATGTGGAGACCTCTGGCCGCCTTTTTCAGATACTGTGTGTTTTCATATTCTTTAATTACTCTGCTAGGTGCAGTGGGCATAAAGAAGAGATGTTTTTAGGATAAAACCACTTGTGGGAAGTAAAATCCAGAAAGGATGAGGAAGGAGCTTGCTTCAGTCTCTGCAAATGCTTAAATGCTTTCTCTGCTGTGTCTCACAAGAAAAAGCTGCTGAGACTTCTATTTTGACATTTTTTTTTCTTCTTAGACAAAACATCATTTCTCCGATCGAAAAGACAACCAACGTGTTTTGACGGCACCATTGATTGTGTGAAGGATTTGTTATATCAATGCTGCTGGAATAATTTAAGGGACCTTGGGAAATCACTTAATGGAATTTGGTCCATGTCTGCATAATCTGACTTCTTTTTTTTTTTTGCTAGAGTAATTGAAGATGCTGCTTAATAAACTTTTTTTATAAAGATTCCCAGTTGGTTGCTGTGTTTCAGAGGGTTCTGTCTGAGCACAGAAGTAATACATCTCATAATTGTCTTTTTTTTTCTTTCCCCACCCCACTTAAATATTTTCCCTGGGGAAGAATCTAATGTACTGTAATGCTCGTACCTTTTACACAGTGACCCTACTCATTATGATTTGTTCTCTGAAGCTCCCTTGACAATGTATAAATGCACTGAGAATACTTAAGCTTCCTCTCCATCACTCTTTCAAAAATCTATTTGAAAAGCGGTGTTTGATACTGCCATTACTATTCTGAGTTTCCTAACGCTGACTCTCTGTTCTGTGTCATAACATTCATGCAACAGATAAGATTTATTTTAATGAAAATTAGGTATGGCGTGCTTATATCAAGTGCCATAGTGAAGATTTCAAATATATTTTTGGTTTGTGACATATAAATATTGAGAATTTTCTGGGACTGGAGTTGCCTTTGTTAACTCTGTTGCAACGAGTTCAATGGCTATTTTCATCTCATCCTCTCAAATCGCTGGGAAAGGTTTATTATGGTTTTTTGATCTTTTAGCAGCTTGGTAAATAGATGCAATATTTGGGTTTATGGTGTGTCCAGAGGCAGGAAGGCATTATCCCATTGCAGAAAAGAATGGACCCTTTAGCTGCAAATTGGGTGCCCATTGGCTGGTGGGGAAAAAGATTTTCCTGGAAAAAAAGAGTTTCTTGAAAATGGAACAAAACCAACCAACCAACTGAGCTCTGTTCTTATTGCTTATAAGATTTTTTTCAGAAAGCTCTTAAATTAGTTGTGTTTTGTATGATTTAATAAATAGTGATGCTAAGGCTTATAGTTTTTGTGTGTTCTGATTATGACACTTCAATCTGAAGTGGACTTCTGGAATTTTTAACAAATATTTGTATTTAGGTGTTTTAGGAAGCTGTTAATAATGTATTACAGTGATGCTTCTAAAGTGACTATGTCTTTGTCCTTTTAAACTACGTTTGGGAAATAATACCTTCAATGTGGATTTCCCTCCACCTTCTGTAGACTGAGACAAGAACAGGCGTACGTACGTGATGAGTTTGGGAAACTTCTGGAACGAGAAAGGATTTCTTCAAACGAACATTTGACTCGAGCCATTCTGCGAGAGAGGGCTGCAGCAGAAGAGGAGCGTCAGAAGGCGCACCGTTTCGTAAGTTCAAAAACGTTTCTCGAAAAGTCTCAAATTTTTCAAACAACCATGTCTTCAGACTTGTTTCAAGCTACGGGTAGAAGAAGAAAGCAGATCTTGTCTTGGTTTTTTTTTTTTTTCATTATTACTAGTTAATATTATGCCATTTTTTTTTTTCTTTGTCCAATATCCCCGACTTAAGAATAACTGATTAGAGAGAGCTGAACCTTTCTGAAGGTTGCAAATATGATATGTGTGGATAATATTAAACATCTCTTTTTCAGGGAGTGGAAGAGTAATATGATAGTCTAGGTCTCTTTACTGAATTTGGTTATTCTATGTTAAGATGTTACAGAATACAAGAGAAGTTTTGTAGAAATTAATGACTGCATATTTAAAGGAAATCCATAATATCTCTGGGCTAGAAATCTGGCTAACAATAAGAATTCAAAAAGTATAGTTTTGGAAGTCTCAAGCTCTAGAAAACAACAAAAAGTCCAACTTTTGATGATTTTCTCAAACTTTGGAACCACCTTACTGAAAAACTACCAAAGAATCGTATTTCATTTGAGCTGATGTATGAAAACTTCATTGCCAGGAAGTTGTAAAATACAATTCACTGTTTTTTTCTCTGAAAACTGACACTATATATTTCAGTCTATTTCAAGTGTCTGGCAGATTTATAACTTCTTATCTATAGCGGTTGCTTGCTATATTGAGTCTTCTTTGTAACAGTAATCGTTATTCTCTGAGGTATGAATATATTTAGTTTTAAATTACTTGAGTATAAATAGTAAATAAATTGGCATTTTCAAGAAAAAAATGTTTAAAATACTTATGTGTGTATTCCTATTGAAATGGGATTATTTATGTCGGCAAGTGTATAAATATTTGTTTATCCCTCTGTATCTGAAATAAAATCAAAGCTATATAAGGTTTATTGGTTGGTAACGTAATAAACCAATCACTTCAATAAACAATAGCTTCATCTATGCTGTGTAAGTAAAAATCTATTGCCCATGTTATTTATCCAAATCACAATATAAAAAGAAACAAATTTCACCTAAGCTCACCTGAGTATTAGTATCTTTTGCAGACCTTTCCCAGTACTCTTTCATCTCTACGGTAATGTTTTGTTGAAGAATAATTACAGTATGGTAAAGAAATGTTTAATATTTTATCATTTTGGGAAGTGGTGGAATCACCATCCCTGGAGGTGTTGAAGAAACGTGTAGATGTGGTGCTTGGGGACATGGTTTAGTGGGTTGGGTGGTGTTGGGTTGATGGTTGGACTTGATGATCCTTGAGGTCTTTTCCAACCGTAATGATTCCATGATTCTATGATCTAAAAATATGGGGAACAAAGGAAAATGGAGAGGAATTAGGACCAAGGTACACCCTTAGTCTTATGCCACAAACCCTTGGATTCTTAATATTGTGCAGGAGAGATAAAGGTTTTGTGGCCTCAGCCTAATGAGAAGCTGAAGATTTATAATGGGGAATATTATTTGCATAATTACCGGGGGGTTTGCGTCTTTCACTTACTACTGGAGTTAGCCCTGTGCTTTTGAGGAGCACGTGATGCCTTTCTCATCAGCCAAACGCTTGAGAGATTTCTTATTGCGGATATCAAACTGGTTTATTTAGCCATTTTGTCAATTTTACTGTTAATTTTTACTTACTGTAGAATGTTTAACTCAACACTGCCTACGTGAAACAACTGGGAACTGCTGTTACTGATTGTGAGCCTTATCAGCCTGGGAGTGGTGCTTCAAGGTGGTGTCGCTGCGTGTTGAGTTGGGAAAAGAACATACAAATGATGTTAATGACATGAAGGAAACGCCTTAAAATCCTACAGGATGTCCCCTCATGTGGAGGATGGCATGACTTCCTGCCTTCCCATGGTGACGACTACCAAAAATGTCTTTTTGTGGAAGTGTAGGCGTGTCAGGGCATAGATATTGCATGTTGGAAGAGGAGCAAGGTATCCGAGCTGTGCTTGTGTATCCCGGCATATTCATCTCATTTTTGGCACTGGCCCAGAGTGCCCAGAGAAGCTGTGGATGCCCCATCCCTGGAGGGGTTCAAGGCCAGGCTGGATGAGGCTTTGAGCAACCTGGGCTAGTGGGAGGTGTCCCTGCCCATGGCAGGGGGTGGGACTGGATGATCTTTAAGATCCCTTCCAACCCAAACCATTCTATGATTCTATGATAAAGTAGCAAGTAGGCTATCTAAATAATAATTAAAATATTCTATTAATATAGTTAATAATTCTCACCTTCCTTGCAAGTCCTTCTATAGGTTGCCTCTCTTATTTTCCTTTAAGTGATCAGTTCTTATTCCCTTGGCTTCATTGCCTGTGCTAGCTGTTTATTTATTTAATGTATCCAGGCTGAGTTTATAAAATCTGTAACGCGAAGGGGATATATCTGTGTGTGCCGTTTGTCAGGTAGAATGAGTAATTCCATGTTCTAGTAAACTGCTACGGTAGGTTTGTATTTTATGTGTCCCAGATTTGGTCTGGCTGGCCAGATTCCTTTTGGGGAAGATAAAGACTGTTTCTGAAATTTCAATAGCATTATCTACAAAATTAATTCCTTTTTCTCCTGCTAAATTGTTTAAATAGTGCACAGGAAAAGAAATTATGGGTAGAAAGGAAGAATTTTGTTTTTTCTTCATCAAGCCTGCTAATTAAGTTTTAATAAATTGACATAAAATTGTTAGGTTGTAGTAGGATTTGACATTTTTGAAAGAATTTTAGCACCCGCTGCTGCTTAGAGTTTCAGAAGGAAGACATTTTTAAGTGTTAACACCCCAAAAGTTAGCATTAACTCTTCATACCAATGAAAAAACTGGATACAATAAAGCTAAACCAACCAGCTAAATGAGTAAAAGCTTTGCAGGTGACAAGAACTGCAGAAAGACATCATTTGTCTCTTTAAGGGAAATTATTCCTCTTCTCAAAAAACTCAAACAAACCCTAAAAGAAGTCAGCAGAGCCTGGACAGCACGGTAAGGCAAAGGAGGGTGGCGTCTTTAAAAAACACCTGGAATAATTTTTCAGTGAGTAGAATGAGGAGGATTCTTGTGACACTTGTCAGGCTAAATGTTAAAAACCAACCACCCCAAAACTGTAAAGCATGACCAAAAGGACGGAACAGGGATCCTACCAAAGACTGTAGACCCAGGAGAAGATTGGGGAGTATGAGCAGCACGCAGAAGAGGTGAGACCATGGCAGCAAAACACCCTGAATTATTTTTTTTTACGTCTCTCTTCAGCACGGAGGAACTTATAAAAATTCTGATGCCAAAACTTTACAGAGATCTCCTCCAACAAGGACTGAGATGTCAAGTTTTTGTAGAAAGCATTAAGGGAAATCGACAGTTTTACCACTAACAGCTCTTCAAGCCTGGATGGTATTCATAAAAGCTCTGAAAGAAACTGGGAGATGATAGATGAGCTAATGATAGCTGAACTACTTATGTGCTGTGTAAGCTGTTAGGGAAAGCTCCCTCAGTACAAGTGGACTGGAAAGTGGCTGATGGGTTGTCAACTTCTTGAAAACCAATCCTGGGGGAGATCCAGAGGTTTACAAACCAGTAATTCTGATGTTTGTACCAACCAAGGTAGAAATTACAATTTAGAGTGGAATTTCCAGAGCCTGACCAAAGCCCCAGAAATCCCTCGTGGAGCCAGTGTGAGGATTTGTTCAACTGTTGGTGCTTAGTTCAGCAGAAATAAATCCAGCTGCTATTGATTCCGTTAGTAGTGCCTTCAGATGTCAGTGACTTTGAGGAGGATTTCAGACACGGCCTAACTCTCCTTATCGCACAGGTCTAGTCTTTAAAAAGCGATGCCAGTGAGATTGGTGTGCTGAAGAGCTGGTGAGGTCTTGCATCTCCTCTGGCTTCCCACCCATCTCTGCCTGTGTGATCCGGCTGTTTCCATCGCAGTGGGGCTGATATTTGGTGCTAAAACGAGCTCACTTAGGAGAAATTAATTCTCCTTTTTCCTTCCCCCCCTCCTTCCTTCCTTTTTTCCCCTCCCCTCCTTCCTTCTTTTTTTCCCCTCCCCTCCTTCCTTTTTTCCTTTTTTTTCCCCGTTCTTTGGCAAATGATGTGAACTCACTGATTTTGAAGGGTCAGATGTACATCAGCGTTAGGTCTAAGGGATGCTTTGCTGATGAAGAATTTCTTTTCTCTTTTTCTCCCCACTTCCATCTCTGCTCTGCAGTTCACGTCCTGTTCCGTTGTGTCAGTGCACATGTTGTGGGCTGAAGGAAATGCGTTACGAACCCATCCTGGAGGCCTTTCTCAAACCCAGATGTGCCCACAATTAGCTTTGTAGCTTGAATACAAAAATAGCGGAATTGAGGAAATTACAAACTGTGTAAGGAGGGCAAGTTGCTGGGGGAAGAAAACAAAAACTTCTTGAACTGGCCTTGCCACCAAAGAGTGTTTTTGTACCTTTAGCTTTAATTACAGTCTGTTTTGAGATACATTTGCACAGTATCTCTGAGTGTTTTCACCCAAGGACAAGAGGGGAGATGGAGATGAGATCTTGGGAAGAAATGTTTTCCTGTGCGGGGGGTGAGGCAGTGGCCCAGGGTGCCCAGAGAAGCTGTGGATGCCCCATCCCTGGAGGGGTTCAAGGCCAGGCTGGATGAGGCTTTGGGCAACCTGGGCTGGTGGGAGGTGTCCCTGCCCATGGCAGGGGGTGGGACTCGATGATCTTTAAGGTTCCTTCCCAACCAAACCATTCTGTGATTCTGTGACAGTGTGCTGTGTGCTTGAAGTCATACTTGAGAACTGCCTGTAAGGGTGCAACAGATTGAAAATTATTTATTTCTTCCATACCCTTAGCACATATATGATATTTTTTCTGCCCATCCTTCTTGAAGGAGGACTTCAGAATTAATTCTTTTGTTTCAGTCTAGCAATAGAGAATTTCAATGCTGGTGGGGCCCTCTATAGCAAAGACCAGTGCAATTAAAGGCCCCATACAACTGACTACTCTGTATTATCATAGAATCGTAGACTGGTTTGGGTTGGAAAGGACCTTAAAGATCATCAAGTTTCAACCCCCTGCCATGGGCAGGGACACCCTCCACTAGAGCAGGTTGCTCAAAGCCCCATCCAGCCTGACCTGTTTTACTCCCATAGGCAACAGACCCGTCCTCCTTTGCGGTATTTGTTATTGGACATCTTTGCTGCACATTGAAAATTGGGGAGAATTGAGTTGGGCATAGTCTTGTTGAGTGGCTTTAAATGGGGTAGTTTTGCCATAAATAGCTTATTGACGTTCCATCACTTGAGTCATTATGGGAGTCAGGGTGAGACGTAGAGAATGTGGAGTAAAGAAATCAATAGTTACCCAAAGTGCAGAGGACCTGTTGTATTTCCACCTCCTTATAATGAGCTAGAGTTTACTGTTAACGCATTTGCCTCACTGTCTGCACTGAAACGAACTGTCATTAAGATCCTATATGTTAGAAAATGGTTTTATTGAGCTGGCAATGACATTAAAGTCTCATTTCCCTGTGAAGAGGCACAGAAATATTGTTCTGTTCATTTGCTGTAACCATAACATTAAAATTTTATTATTGCTATCATTAGAAATACATATCCATATGAATACAATTATATATATTGTGTTATATATTGTTCCAGGCGTTCATTGAAGTACCTGTTAGAGAATGAAATCTCTTGTTGCTGAGGTATTTTTTTTTGTTTTGTAAATTATTTTCTACACAAGGAGGTCTATTAATAAATTCTGTGTTCAAAAAATCAATTTGCTAGAAGTATTCTTATATTAAAAAGCACTTTTTGCACCTTAGGTGAATGTAGTAATCGTTATTATTGGATATTTTTTTTCCTAGCAAAATTTGAGATGTATAATTCTTCTTTTTACTTTTCGGAGCACTGAAATCAATAGACAAAATACATTCCAGGATATATTAGAGCTGAAGCGTGTTGAGTTATGTTAGGAGTGAATTTGACCTATTGTCATAATTGAATACGTGTTGTTAAAATAGAGTGTTTCACTCCTCTGTGTCTCAACTCTTTAGATGTTTTCCCCATCATCCTTGGCTGACTGGTCGAAGTCACTACGTACATCTGCTACGTGATGACCTTTGCTTTAGCGTTGCATTTATTTTTCCTGTCCTCAATTCATTAGCTTTGTCAAGAGGACGTCCCCTATTTTCCATAAGCAGATTATATTCTGACCCTTCCTGCTCTTTCCAAACAGTCCTGGGCTAACCATATTTTAAGGATGACTTCACTAGAAAATACCAGGGGGAAGAATTACTAAATGAGTTAAGGCATTAGTTCTCAAGAGAAAAAGAAGTCTGTTTACAAACCTATAGTATTTTATTACATACCTCATTTAGCTCATTCATCATTTTAATAGAAAAATGAATCTTTTTAGATGATTCTGAAATAATTTGAGGTAAATTACATAGCCTGAGGCAAAAGCATGATTGCTTGCTGTAGGGAAGGCCAAGCTGTTTCTGAAAAAGTACAGTATGATTTACAGGTTCTGATAGTAAAAATATTAAAGGCTCGGATTTGAAAATGAGATTTAAGGTTTGGAAACCACAGGCTACAAAATTAAATCTAGTGACCGTTGTTTTGTTTCTTGTTCTTCGGTTTTATAATTTTGAAAGTAGAAATTGCTCTTGAAATCTCCTTGTAAGCAGAGAGTTTTGGAGATTTACTCAAGATTTCATTCAGGTTTATGTACATGGCTCTTTTTTGCTGTGCACGGTTGTTACTGCTATGTAGAAATAGGAATTTGGTTGCAGCAAATAGTCCTTTTGCATTAGTACTCTTGTGATATGGGCAAAGGCAATCTGTCTGGCTTTCTTTGTTCATGTTGTAGAAGACAGGGTGAAAGAAGAGTGGAGGAAGAAGTTATTTATAAATATAGAGGATGTGATTTGGTTGGGGTTTTTTTTGTTTATTTTTGTTTTGGGATTTGATTGCTTTCTAGAAGGAAGTGAGTTACAATGAAGAAGTAATTTAAATTTTGCAAATATTAATTTCCATTGCATTGTACGTGCCCATCATCATTTGGATTAACATAATATCACAGTTGTGGCTAATGTCTCTCCTGGCACTCATTTCTTCTCTCGCTGGCTCTCTCCCTCTGGCATTTCTACAGCAGCAGAAAGGTATTTGGGATAGGAAACTGGCTTTCTGTCTTTTCCAGGATGTTTAATACATGATGTGAAACCCTACAGGATGAAAAAGAAGCTGTTGCTATGCAAATAGAGATCAAGAATGTTGTTTATTCCAGCAATGCAAGAAATGGGACTTCTACCAAATATTTGCGAATCATGAATGGTTTTCTTATCTGGACAAATGCACGTGCCTTGAAGAAATGGTAAAGACACACTTGCAGGTCTAAAATTACTTTATTAATAAGAATGAACATTTTTTTCTCCCCCTTGATACAGTTAAACAGCAAAAATAATTTAAAATAGCCTGTGGGTGACAGTACTCGTCGTGCTGAAGGTTGTAATCCCAGTACGGTGTCTGTCGCGTGAACTGTTAAGCAAATGTTTTATTTTCTCTCTGAAACTGCCATGAAGTGCCTGTGAAGTAGAATAAGAAGTTGCTTACCTGTATCTCTCTGCTGTCCCTTTACAATGTCCATTCTGACATTTAAAATGTTTGTTTTAATGGAACAATACAAATAATTTTCTCCTTTCTCCAGTTTTTCATTTGCCAACATCTTATAGACATATTTTTTAAATTTTATTTTTATATGTCATGGCTAGTTGTGGAGTTTTTTGTCTCTATATCAAAGTTTGACAGAAAGGGAAAATACGGTAAAAATAGAGAATTTTGAAGGGAAGTAAGGTACATAGAGTGAAACATTTATTCTCTTTAAATATTTCTTTTTGAATGGTGAGAGGAATGTGTTTTGATAGTCAAACAGCATTTAAAAGCATGCTATTTTTTTAATTCTTTATAGCAGAACCCAAGATATTTGACAGAAGCAAAATTAATCACTGGGTTATCTCAGCATCCAGATGAAGATCTAGTGCTTTACAAAGCCTGCAGCTCCATCAATTTGTTCTTTTGGGTGAATTCAAATTGAGTTCATTTTTATAGATTCACTGCATAATACTCTCCTCTTTCCTCCCTCATTCATTAACCAATTTGTTCTTGCTACTCCCTTTTTATTGAATGGCTAACAAAATTGCCACGCTATCTTTCCAAATGAATATCATCATTCCTTGTCATGCATGGGCAAGAAATAAGCATATTAATCCTTTTTCCGTACACCTTCCCTTCTTCCAGAGAGAAACCCCATTTCTGCCCTCAAGATATCGTGAAAAGAATGTTTTAAATAACGTTCACTTGAAGTTTGGAGCACAAAGCTTGAATATATATATTCCTTTCCAGGCTCCTTTTGATTACTTCTGGGCCTTTGGAGCATGTACACCCTGCCAGTTGTATGACACGACAAAAGCCAAATCAAAGAGTTGTCAAGACTTGTCTTTGTACGTGACGTGGAACAAATACATGCAATGGATTAAAACGTGTTCATTCGGCAGAAGTCTTGAAATGTAATACAGTCCATCTCCTCCATTTCAACGAAACAATTTGCTGTGTCTTGAGATTCTTATTCAGACTTTTGTTTAATATTTGTTTACTCTCAGGTTAGGTTAATTTTGGCTAGACTTGGCTCTCCTTTAAGACTACTCTAGTTATCTTCCTTTGTGTTGAGTTGACTTACAAGAAGAAAGATTGTTTGGAAGGAGGGGTGGAAATGACGAGCAATTTGTTTTAGTAATGACCACCTGAACACTTAATGAAAATCGTTATTTCATGTAAGTTATCTGAGGACTCATCAGCATGTAACATGGGTATTTTCTTTAGGAACACCAGCTGAAAGAAAGGGACCAAGCCATTGAAAGAGGACAGTTTGGAAAGGCTCTAGCCACCTATATAGGAAAAAAAAAAGTCACTATTTATTAAAGAGTCACTATATTGGTTAGTGGTCTTCATGCTGGTGTCTTACGATACTCACTCTGTGTACAGTTGTAGTATTTGCTGTAAGCAAGACTCTGCTTACTCTGTTGCAAGCAAGCTCCGAGACATGGGCCCTTCCTTGAACATGAGCCAGCAGTGTGCCCAGGTGGCCAAGAAGGCCAACGGCATCCTGGCCTGCATCAGCAATAGTGTGGCCAGCAGGACTGGGGCAGGGATTGTGCCCCTGGACTCGGCCCTGGTGAGGCCACACCTTGAATCCTGGGGTCAGTGTTGGGCCCCTCACCTCAAGAAGGACATTGAGGGGCTGGAGCAGGTCCAGAGAAGGGCAACGAAGCTGGGGAAGGGTCTGGAGCACAGGTCTGACGAGGAGTGGCTGAGGGAGCTGGGGGGGTTCAGTCTGGAGAAGAGGAGGCTGAGAGGAGACCTCATCACTCTCTACAACTGCCTGAAAGGAGGGTGCAGTGAGGGGGGTGCTGGGCTCTGCTCTAAAGGAACAAGGGATGGGACAAGAGGAAACGGCCTCAAGTTGCATCTGGGGAGGTTTAGGCTGGAGATTAGAAAAAATGTCTTCAT
>NW_010129987.1:13802-26839 GCF_000699245.1 Pterocles gutturalis
AGGCTGCCCAGGGGAGTGGTGGAGTCACCATCCCTGGAGGGGGTCAAGAAACGTGTGGATGTGGTGCTTGGGGACATGGGTTAGGGGGTTGGGTGGGGTTGGGTTGATGGTTGGACTTGATGATCCTTGAGGTCTTTTCCAACCTTCATGATTGTATAATTCTATGATTCTGAAGTATTGAGCTGAAAAAAGAAAAAATAAGAATTTGTAGAGGGTACCCATAAGATGACAAAGTGTTACGTGTAGTGTTCCTCATGGCTTAATTTGATAGTTTCATTTTGTAGACTGTCTATACTGAGCTTTGTTGACAGAGCCTGCTTAGGACTGAGTGGGATATCTGCTTCTTACATCTGGGAAATCCTGGCATAAGGGAAAATTTCTTTCCTCTGGAAGACACGTTGTCTTTCTGTTGTCCAGATAGTTTTGTGGTGACGGTATTTCTTGGGAATAGGAGGAATAGTGGAAGGAGGAGGAGAGGAAGAAATCTTGAATTTCCTTGTAATTAAGGAGATGGATAGACTATGCCCCACCAACTTTTATATGTGTGCTCACAAGTATGCTCAGTGTTGGGTTTTAAACTTGGGGGTAATTAAGGGTGAGACACTGGTAGCTAAATAGTTAATTACGTTTACATTGCCTCATTTAGGAGGAGCTGACTCTTGGCGTTCTTAGGAAGACGTGGATATCCATTTTCATCTTTGATCTACTTCTTGAAGCTCTTTTGCATTCAGGAATCCCATTACCACCCGATTTTACATCTCTTTCTCATTTAGAAAATGATCTTCTTGACTCTAAGGACAAAAACCCTTTATTTCTTTCTTTTTTGTTTTTTTAATTGAGTGCTAATTTTGTAGTACTCTTAATTAGGGTACTCTTAATTAAATCCTCTGCCTTGAGTGACCTTCCAGCCTTAGTACTATCAGGACAATGTTAAAGTATTTTTCCTTATGCATTTCTGAAAGCTGAAGTCCAGTGCTGTGTTTCTACAAGGGAGAGAATATACTTTAGGAAAGCTCTGTTAAATATCTTCAAGCAAACAAAAAAGAACTTTGACTTTAATGTTGGTAGGGCCAAAGTGAGTGAAAGAACTATCGACATTATCAGCATTTGCAACAATGATGTCATGTTCTGCTTTAACCAAAACACAAACGTAAGTGATGCTTGAGACATTTTTATTGGTTTTGTTTTCTAATACTTCTTTCTGCTCCTTGGGCACTTTGATATATTCTTTATTTATTAGTATAAAATTGGATGCCTTGTGGCTCTGCCGTGAGTTATTGGAGCAGTGAAATGTCAGTGTCTGCATACAATAACTAAATGATGACTGTGAAATACTGTTTCATTCCTTTTTTATTTTTTTTCCCTAGTTCAGATGCAGTTTTTAAGATTGAAAGATTGTGTTGCCTCTCCTTGTCCATCAGTTCTTGGTCTTGGTTACCACATTTTGTTAGCAAAGAGTGTACAAAGACATAATGGGTAGTGTAAGTCTTCTTCAGGAAGAAATTATTTAACCTTCACCAAAGATAAGAGTTCTTAATAATTTATGTGTCGCAAGTTAGAATAAAATGTGATCAGAAATTGCCATCTTAGACAATTACCATTAGTGTTCTCATAATCATTGCTGTAGTTTCACTTGATGATAATCCGAATTCTAGAAAAGGTATACCAATAGGGAATGGTATTTTGGGGAAAAAAAGAGAGAGGTGACAAATGAAAACAAAAATCTCAGATCTTGATGTAATTTTAAGTTTCCTTGTTTTTTCATATCAGGGTCCCACTAGATGTCTGGAATATTTTGAGATGCTTAAGTGTTGTGGTGATAGGTGGAAATGTATCTAAAGCAGATATGTACAAATCCAATTAAAAAGGATATTTCAGAGAGAGGGTGAAGAAGGAAAATGGAATGTCATGGTCAAGTCCGTGGGTTTTTGGACTTTTTCTATACAGATTTTAAGAAATTTTCAGTCCTATCTTGTATTACCTGGTCTCTCTCATGTTGTGTATTTGGGGAATCTGACGTACGGGTGGCTGTGTTGCTCCCAATGAAAAAAAAAAAATCAAACTTTGATTTATACAAGTAATGTAGATACTTGCAGCCAAGCCGATTCCTTTCACTAGGTACTTCCCACTTCAAAATATGCTGATTTCAGCATGTAGCCTGCAAAGCTTTTTCTTTTTTTCCTTTATAATGAATTTTGTGAGCAGAAACTGGTTTCAGCTGTCAAGTCTGCTGTTCAGAAAAAATCACAGGAAAGGTATGGGAGAAGTTTGTCAACATTCATTTTTGGGAAGCCGTGGCAAAAGAAGATGATAATTCTTGCTTGTTTGCATTACTTCTTGGTTAATGTGGCTGGTACTAATAATTTAGTTTTGAGCTTGGAAGATCCATCAGTCTGTTAGCATGGTAAGATACTGCATTGTCTTTTTCATAGATGGTTGAATTCAAATCATGCTTGTAAATAAATAAATAACTAAATTCATTACTTCTCATTTTCTTAATTATCATGCAGATTAAGCAGTGGGGATCGTGACATTAGAATAAGTAAGTGGCTTATGATTTTTGCCTCGGAGAAACAAACTCTTGCTGTTCCTTCTTTTCCCCCTTGGGCTATGCAGCAGTAATAAATGAGCAAGTCCAGAGTACTTTAGGAGAGATAGTTAATGGGGCTGTGCCCGAGCCAACAGGCTTGTTTCTGCAGCAGATGTCACCATTCGTAGTCATTAGCATACCTTTAATGGTTGCATTTCAAAATAATTTCTACTCGGGCATTTCTACTGCGGAAAGGAAAAGAAAAAAAAGCCATGACATTGAGAAAAGAGTTCTAGGTGTAGGTGGATGTTGTTGGCCAAGTGGAATGTTGGAGTGTGTATGCATGTGTAAGAATGAATTGAAAATTATTAAGATAATATTGGAGGTAAATGCAGGTTGGCTTTCAAAATCCAATTGTGACCTCATGTCTGTCTTTAAACCTGTGAATAACCGAACATGGAACCTTCTGCACTGTTTTGCTGGGTGGTTCTTGCTTTCAGAGCACAGAATGATGGCTCTGAAATTTCAGAAGGAAGAGAATGACTGTATGCAACAGCCACAGCTGGGTCGTTTCTGGCTCGTAAGGCAACTGAAGGGCAACCAAATATTCAAGTCATGGCAGTAGACTCACAGTGATGGCTTAATGTACGCAGTATTTTGGTGCAAGAGAAAAAATACTTCTGTAGAATATCTATCGCATTTTCTTTTGATGCTTCTGAAGGTAGGCAAGAGGGATGTTGGGAGGAAGAATAATGAGTAGGTGTTGTTTCTGCCTCAGCAATGGAGGACCTTCCAAGAAGTACTCAAGTAAGTAGGTCAGTTGGATCTTTGTTTTATATCATAGTAACTCATGTAATATTTTAATTTTCCTTCTTGCTTTTATCTGCCTGTTTGAAGCATGGGGGAAAGAAAAATCTTAATGATTTATTTTGAAAGTAATGATGAGTACCGAACTTCAGAAAATCACTCTTTGAACATGCTACCTGCAAGTGAGCTACTGTACAGCGGAAAAATAGTGCCTATCATTTTCTCCAGCGGTTTGGTATGTCTTAAAAATTCATTTTAAGTTTTTATATGAATGGACTTGACCTTAAGGAAAGAAGGGGATAATAAGGCAAACCTTCCTTTATTTTAAGCAGGTTTTCTTGCTAGCCTACATTGTTCTCCACTGCTGCCAATTTCATTCCCATACTCCTGTTTGTTTTGGAGACTCGTGGAAAAATTCAGCTGTCCTTTCTAGAAGAAGTGACTTTGTCTTCCTGAAGTAGACCAGTAGAAAACTGGTGGTCAAGATCCATCAAGTATGCAGTTAAGTAGTAGGACTTTTCAAAATCTGTCAATTTTTGACTGTTGTTGTTGTTGTTGTTGTTGTTGTTGTTGTTGTTGTATGGTCAATCCTGGCGTATTAGGGGAGCAGATCCATGTAGTCTTGAGTTCTACTGGAAGATGAGCATGAAGTATCCTGCTGAGACTCAAATCTGTGGTGGTACAGATTTGTAGTGTGCTAATGCTGATCAACATTTCCATTCATGTTTTATTGCACAGAGCAGAATCAGAAAAAACAACTTGTGTCTTTTATGAACAGTGGCTGAATAGTTGTTAAGAGGGGATATTATGAACTTCTTGTTGTTCTTGCCCAGTTTGAAAACGTGCTAGTTGCAGTGTGCTCAGCCACTTCATAACTTTTGACTACTTGAATTTTGCAGTACTAGTGCACAGTGTATTTTTACGTGTTTGACAGCACTTCTGGCTGCCCCAACAAGTAAATCTGTCAGTCTGCTAGTAGTATCAAGATTGCAAAAATTGCTAGAGGTGGTAAGTGCTACTTTTGGAGAGAGAAAAAAACCAAACTACATATGTATCATGAAAAATTAGGCTCCAGTGATCTCTAGTTACAGACCCAGATCCAGGATCGCATTTGGTAGTCTTGGTCTTGATTTTTATACTCTAAACTCACTTTGTTGGGATGTGATATGAAGCATTAACTTATCTGAAAGTACTGTGAATTTTTTTTTTTCATTCAATATTTCATTTGGGTCGGTGTGTTTCATTTTAGCGGCCTGTAGCATCCATTGGACACGGAATGTAGTAGAAAAAGCAGTGTACAGTTATCTGTTCAGAGAGTGCTGACAGTCTGATACCTGAAAAAGCAGAAAGGTAGTAATATGTTAAATTTAAAGATTGAATAAACACAGAATTCGGAGGGCAAGTTCAACAAATAAGAAAAATCAGATAAAATCCCTTCTGAAATCATGATATTGATATGTTACTGTTGTTTTGGTGTAGCTTCCTTGACTGTAGTTTTCTCTAGTTTAGAAAACAAATCCTCTTCCTTCTCCTCTTCATCTTTTCAAAGTCCCATCAAAGGAAAGGTGCTTATGTTCATGTAAGATTTTAGATATTGGGGAGAGTGATGTAACTATTACTCTGTGTGAGCTACTGGAGAAACCCAGAACGTTCATCTTGTCGTGCCTTCTGTAAGATTTACAAGTTGACCTGAAAACAAAAAGTCATGACAGTTGGGAATTCTGAGTCAATCTGTATTTTGTATAGGATCATATTTGGTTTTAATGATTTCTTTTTTTTAATGTGGGTGTTTCTTTCCCAAATTCTGTTCTTATTGTTTTCTTAGACATCTGTTTCTGTCTAAACTTTTCCCAATAGCCGAGTTGTTTCTCAAGTCATCTTCTTTCCTCCTCTGCCAACCCCTGTAGCTCCCTCCTGCCCTTAGTCACCCCGTTCTTCGTTTTTGTTTTGTTTTATTTTTCTCCTACTTTCAATTCTCTCTCCCTTTTTTCCTCTCCCTGCAAAAGAACCACTAAGCCCTTCTGTTCATATCTTCAGGGCAAACAACTGCATCTTTTCTATGATGCCTGCAAGTAAATTGTCCTCCTCACTTGTGTTGCACTCTCTTGAAGCTGGTGAAAGGAATAATTGCAGAAGGGATCCCATAAAATCTCTGAAATTAATGAAGAACACTATTGCCAGGCTCGGACAAAAATTTGTCGGGGTTGTTTCTTTCTTTATTTGTTTGGTTTTTTTCCCAGAGGCTAATGGACATGGTTTAATTTGATTTTATCGGAGGTAGAAGGAGAGGTGCCCTGAAATTGATGTGACGGGCACTGCTCTTCTGGCAGGTGTCACATTCCTTGGAAACGATGTGAATGCTCATACTTCTCATTAGAACAAAAAGAAATTTTCTTTATTGTTAGTGGAGGGTTCTTCTCTTTTTTTTGTGTGGAGGAAATGAATTTGAGTTAGAAAAGTTGGAGATGAAGTGTATAGCATCTTTTTATCTTGCTTCTGACACTCTGTAGCTCTATGGACTAGAAAATGAATGGAAAGTAATTTTATTTTGTGGAGAGGATGACACAAGGCTTTTGTACAGATGGTGGAACAGTAAGGACACAACTATTTCTTTTCTTGATAGCTCTCAGTGCAAGCCTGATTCATAAGTTGGAGGAAAAATGCAGAGGTTCAGCCACAATTATTCACAAAATCAGTTTTACTGTCAGTTCAGATTAAATTTTATGTGTATAATGGTTAATAATGCAGAGGATGAACAAATCTAAACAGGAGTGTCTTCAATCTATACTGTATAAAATTTAGATTGTCTACTCTGTAGTGGTCTTACTGTCGGCTTTTACCCAAAGCGTAGCTGCACAGTTCATTTGCAAGCAGAGGGACATTTTCTCTACCTGCCTTTTCAACTGGTTACAGATCTAATCAGCTGTGCCAGAACTCTTCACCCCGGGATCTCTTTATAATTGGAGAAAAATAGGTGCTTCTAGGATGTGATTCTGACCTGTTTCAGATGTCAACTTTATGACGAAGTGGATTACCTTGTAGAAGTGTCTGTTTCTCTGTGTATGGCTGTCTGGGCTTGAGGATGTCGATGGGATGTGGATGTCGTATTGTGTAGACATCTTATTAAATTAAAGTGATTTATATCCAAAACAAACATCATAATGGTGCCCACATCCATGTCATGGAAAATGCACTGATAATAAATTAGAAAATCATACAATCAGAGAATGGTTTGGGTTGGAAGGGACCTCAAAAATCATCCAGTCCCACCCCCTGCCATGAGCAGGGACACCTTCCACTAGCCCAGGTTGCCCAAAGCCTCATCCAGCCTGGCCTTGAAAAATGACTCATCATGAAAACAATTCCCATGACGCATGTTTTGTTTTGAGGAGACTTCCTTATCCTTCGTTTTTCTTAGACGATTTTGCCTCATGCAAACATACAGAGAGTTGGAGTTCTTCATCCCAGAGAAGAACTGTAGTGACAGGACAAGGGGCACCAGTTTTCAACTGGAAGAGGGTCCGTTTAGATTGGACAGAAGGAAGAAATTTTGTACAATGAGGGTGATGAGACGATGGCCCAGGGTGCCCAGAGAAGCTGTGGATGCCCCATCCCTGGAGGGGTTCACGGCCAGGCTGGATGAGGCTTTGGGCAACCTGGGCTAGTGGGAGGTGTCCCTGCCCAACCCAAACCATCCTGTGATTCTATGATTTTCTAATTTATTATCAGTGCGTTTTCCATGACATGGATCTCCTCATTCACGTATTCCCAAGACTGGAGCGTGTTCCACAAGACCATGGATTGAGTGATTGTGGTCACAGGGGGAAATGGTAGTTGATCTTAGTGCATCTTTCGACAGCAGAGATTTTGATGTTACAGTCTCAGGCTGTGCAGGTTTCGATACAAAGACTTCCCTAAATTTCTGGTCGAAGTGACAACAATCCTGTCATTTCCTTGAATTTCACGCAGTTCAACGGTGTGTTCTCGGCAGGATACTATGAGGGCACTTTAAGAAAATAATAAATAGGTGGTGTAAGTAATTCCTTTAAGTTAAGAGTTTATGTAGAACAATTTTTAAAATTGTTGCATCTGTCATAATTGTAAATGGATAGAGTACATTGCTGAGTGTGGAGCTGACAACAAAAAAAATCAGAACTTGTACTACCAGTGAGAAGAAAAAAAGCTATTTTATACTCCATTAAACTGCTACACATCATAAATAATTTATATTCAGCTTGCTCTGTTCTGTAGCAAAGATGATAAACTAGTCATTTTAGGAGCATTTTAATGAATATAATAATTTTCCTGATTTTTTCCATAACAGCAACCCTGTTCCTCCCCTATTCCTGGGTCATTTTATGTGTTTCACTGGTTTAAATTATAAGAATACATTTAAAAGTGAATACTTGAGTTTTACTCTATGAATTCTACAGGTATCTAGGGATGGATTGAAAATATATGTAGTTTTGTTCATTTTACTTACTCTAATAAGTTTATATTGGTTATTTCTGTCTTTACCAAAAGTGTTCAAGCACCTCATGTAATATTATGAGGATGTCGGTGTCCTCAGGCTGGAATATTCTGAATTTTTCCAGTTGGTACTAAACTTTTAGATAATGGATACATTTTTTCTGTCAAACTTAAGAGAGGTTTTGTGGTTTTAAATATGTCCTCTGCTTTGTCAGCGAAAGTTTCTTAATTTTTTCATTATTTAAAAAAAACCCAAACAAAATAGCATTGTAAAAATTGAAGTTGCTTGGAGATTTTTTTTAAAAAAAAAGTCTTTTAGAGTGCAGAGTTTTTAAAATCTAGAATTTTAAAGTTGGGTTTGACTCAGATTTTCAGAGTTATCGATAGCTGACTCTATATTTAGACATTTACGTTCAACTTTTCTAGGGTTTGGTGCTTCTGAGCACTCTACTTGTGCATTTTACTGAAGTGTGCTACAGGTTCTGCAGATCTAAATAGCTGAAATTGTTCTGCACTTAGTGTTGCCTCATTTGCTTTTGATAATGAAAGTATAAAATGTGATATTCCTACCAGGTAACAGTCTGTTTGGATGAGTGACTCGGTAGAAGAGTCCAGGACTCATTTCTCTTTCCGTAACACTGCTGGACTGAAGCACGAGTCCAGGGAGTGCCGTTAGTAGAAATTACGGTTCAGGCTCAAGTTTTGACAGTGGGAGTTCAACTTTAAACTCGTAATTAAACCTCTGTAAACTTTTTCTTTATTTTTCTGCAATGTACGGAAGTATTTTCAGAAAGAATCTTTTTTTCTGACAATTAATTTCTCTTGTTTATGCTCCTACACAAAGTACAATGCCTGATACTTCTCTGATACTACTGATGGAACAATTGACACTTCTGTGTCAATTTTAGTATATTTACTATTGAATTTAAAATGATGGATAGATTTTTACGTGTGTGTGTTTTTCAAAATATTTTTGAATAGGATTAGAGTGGTTTAGGAATATAAATATTGCTGTAAACTTCTTTTGCAATAAAAGAATAATCAAGAATTTTTGGTCTATTTGCGAGACAACGGGTGTGTAATTCTCTCTCAAATTTCTTTTTCTTAATACTTGCTCCTTTAAAACATTTTAAACTTCACAGATTGGATAAAATATTGCAGAAAATGGTTTATAGAGAATGAAATTCATGGTACTCTGCCAGGAGATTACTTTGACTAGGAACTGTCCTCTGACAAATTAGTGAGCGTTCCCTTTATGTAGTACATTGCAGAAACAGCAACTGCCATATTAAATCTTAATCAATAACAATGTTTCACTAATTACGGGAGCGAGTTTATATATTGGATAAATTGCTGTTTGTAAATGTTGGATTATATTAACTAAAACAGCTAATTACCAGCAGCAGAATAAACATAAGGTTTGCTAAAAGCTTCCATCCGTAGCTTGGAGCAGTCGCTGCTGCCTAATATTTCAATCAATGTGGAAAAATAAGGTAATGACATTATAAATACATTTATAATGCAGGACAATTTCTTCTAAAACGCATGTAAGTATTATTGCTTTACTATGAAATATGATTTATTTAATGCATTTCAGCCCCCATAATATTAAGATATAATTGAGATGGGGGGAAAAAAAATGGCATGCAGTCAGAGTCTGGATGAAAGTGAATCATGGTCTAAATTGCTTGTAATTTTAAAGGCACTTAGGGGAATCGTGAAATTTATATAATGCAGTCTTTGGTTTAAAAAGTGGGAAGAAAACAATCGTCCAGACTTTCAAGTTTTATTTGACTTCAGATCATTTTTGTATGGTAAGTGAAGTCTTGCTCAGAAGGAATAAACAGAAATGCTAAAATTTTACACCATACAATGACTAAGAAATGGATCCAGATCTGTTGAGAGATGGACATTTAAAATGAGTATTTAGTAAAATAGCAGACAGCAGTGTGTCATTTGGATAGAGCCACTAGTACAGCCGTATGAATGGAACGAATTATAACACAGCCGATGCTGGTGATCCTGGATGGGAATCATTTAAATGGTACTGGGAATTCTGGTGATTATTGCTTTTGAAAGACTGGAAATCACAACTCTCAGCTTTATGGTTTAATTACCTGCGAAACAGTTGCGGGTGATTTCACTAAATCACAAAGCTCCCAAACTAGTAACGCCAGTAACTGCAGCTATGCCTGAGCAGTTCCAATTTTCTCGATAATGGCCATGAAACTGTGTTTAGCCCAACATAAACTGTCAGTTTGAAAGAATCCGGTAGTGTACATTACCTCAAATAATCTATTTTGGTCCAAAGTTGCAATACAGAATTCTCAGTAACCCATACTCCTGTGGCAAGGTTCACTGTATCTGAGCAGATGATAAAATTATTGCTTGTAAAATAAAGCTTTTTTTTATTTTTTATGATACGTAATAATTAAACTTCTCTCGAAGAAATGACTTCATGCTTTTTAGACATCTGTAATTCCTTGTGTCAGATTTATTAATAATATAATATAAATCGTATATCATTGGAAATAATTTCAGTTGGCAGCCAGAACTTCCCAGGGTTGAAGCTGAAATGGAAAGGCAATAGATGTCTCGTCCCTATCATTTACGGCTTGGGCTGGCTCTTGTCTCTTTGGCAAGCATCTTCTTCTTGGTCCGGTAAAATTAGTGGAGAAATTTCAAAGCTTCAGCAGCAACTCATCGTTTCCCCTTGCTGGAGGTGAGTGTCCCTCACCAACCCGCCCAGTAGCAATTCACACGAACGCTTCCCTAATTTGCTTTGGGCAAAATCTATTTGCTGAAATAGTTTAAATGAATGACGCGAGTTAAACCGATTCCCTCGCCGCTAGATTCACATGAACAACCCTGTAAGCACGGCACTGGGATCAGTAACCTTGTCAGTGGGAGCAGCTGCACCTGGAAGATGATGTTGAGTCTCACTTGACCCAAATTAATTTAAATCTCTTTGAATGATTAGTTACTTTGTTAGTACTATGGGCTGGAAAATTTCTATGAGCCTTTCTAATATTAACTCCAGATTAATGGATGTAATCACTTTTTTTAATAAAGGAGAACTTTGAGGCTTACAAACCACTTTTTTTTTTTTTTTTTGATTAATTAAAAAGCATGGTAAGGATGACTAATAAACACAAAGAACTGGTAGCTTGACTGAACCGCCATGACTCCCTTGCCTCCGTATACTTCCTGTACGCTGTTGCCAAGAGATTTTGTGAGGATTGATTAAAATAGTTTGAAATAAGGCACTGTCTATAGAAGTTCAAAGTAATTGGTATAAGTACTTTTATTAATAAAGAGAGCTTCCATAGAATGAATTCTATCTTGGGGGCTCTCAAAGGGCTTTTACAAGTTAAATATATAATTAAGTACATTATCTCATGCTATTCAAAGAATTTTTTTTTCTTGTGGTAGAACACAGTAGCAATTTATGGTGTGATGATCTAGTATGGGAAATTTAGCGGTTAAATGAGAAAAATACAGTACTAGCATTGTTAAAATGCAGCGTACTAGGATGACTTAGTGCTAGACAGAACAGAAGGAAGACCCGTATGAGCTCAGCCTAAAATGAATCAACAGCATGAGTTTAGACAGGCATGGCAAGTATTGCTTTCAGACCAGAGGACATTGAATTAACATCCATTATGGTCTGCAATTTTGTGCGGAGCTTTAATGAGCTCTAGTCAAAGCCTTAACTATATTTGTAAGGAGTAATTGCAAGCCCATTGCTTTCTAACATAATGCGGCACTGGGTAGCTGTATCTTTGTGTTAGGTCTGATCCAGTTCAGCAGTCGATGTTAATTTGGGACCAGCTTTGTACAGACGTGCTATACGGAGCAGAGTCGTTGGGTAGCCACGAAACTCTTAACTTGGAGTTAGTGGAAACAGCAGGAGCATTGATGATGGATTGATAATGTGTGTGTATTAATAATCCAGTGGAATCTGGGGCTGCTTCTGGCAGCGAACTGAGGTTGTGCCAGAGGAACTGAAAAGTCAACTCCCCTCAAAAACACTCAGCTGTGGCTTGAAGGGTTCAAAAAAGAGTTGTTCAGGGCTGATATGGTGCAGAAGCCTACAAAGATGCTTGGTATTTCTTAGTCCATGAAGTAAATAATAGTAACTTTAAAAAAAAAAAGATACTGTCTTTAGTAGCCTTATGCAATTTCTTTTTTGTTGTTGAAAGTAATAATCATAGAATCACAGAAGGGTTTGGGTTGGAAGGGACCTTAAAGATCATCGAGTTCCAACCCCTGCCATGGGCAGGGACACCTCCCACCAGCCCAGGTTTGAATAGACTGATTTGGTTCTTTTTCTGTAGTCCCTCGTTGTTCTCATGTATCAGAGGCTTTCCCCTCTTTTTTCCATCCTGGGGGAAGCCAGATTCTTTGGTACAGACCAGAAGTGATGATCCCTGTCCATCTCCCAGCCTTACTAGGACCTGTCAGTCCTGCCTTACGAAGCCCTGGACTTTGTGATAATGCTTGATGATGTCATGATACCTGCCTGCCTGTTGGCCAATCAGCTGCTGTAATAAAAAAGACCTCACAGCTGATGTCACCCTTGTCTGCTTCCTCTCCCTCCTCCTGACTTGCTGCTGTAGCACTTGGTTGGGATGGTCCAGGTGCTCCAGGAGAAATACAATTGGTTGATGCCAAGGTTATTTTTCTTGGAAACCTCCACCTAATGAGCCAAGGTCTATTTAAAAGAAAATTGAAGACCCCGTGTATTTCTACACTGGAATGATTCTCTTAGAAATTATTTCTAATCCTAAAGCTTTTTTTGCTGTAGCTCAAAAAGATTTTTTTTTTGTGTGCTCTTCAAACCTTCGGCTGGTGGTGGTTGTTGACTCCATGTGTAGTAGGAAATGGGCTTCTTTTCTCACAACACCTACTCACTTAGTAGGAGTCTTGTTATGAAACATATGAATGTGGTTTAATGTGGTGTGCTTTAGTGTATGAGGGTCTGGATTTGAGCTTCTCACTTTGTCATCGTTGATGCAATACCCAAGTACATTGACTGGGGGAAAATGGAGATTTCTTTTACTGGGTGAGCGATGTTGCGTTGGATGAAATCAGTTCCTAAAAACAGGATACCCAAGCGCTAGGTTGTTACTACAGATAATTTATTGTATTATGCTGAGGCTTGGATCTAAAATCTTATTTGAAATAACATTTAGAAGGGCATAATGGATTGAGAGCAGCCCTGAGGAGA
>NW_010129988.1:0-946 GCF_000699245.1 Pterocles gutturalis
ATCTATATATATCGTAAGGCAGCATGAACTATTTCCAGAGTGAGCAGAAATGACAAACCCAGCGGCACCGACGCGTGACATTAAAGATTTCTGTGCAAAACCCCGAGCCAGCTCGGAAAAGCACCAATATCCCCGGGTGATTAAAATATTTTACCGGGGATTCAGAAACCCACCCTCGAGCCTGTTGCCCCGTCTGGTAAGCGTTTTCAGGAGTATCTAGAGCAGCTGCATCCCAGTCGGTCTAACAGGGACCTACCAAATCTCGCCTCCCTCTGAAAGGCGATTTCTGCGGCGGAGCATCGCTCCCCGGCCCGAGGGTCCTGGGAGGCAGCGGGAGCGGGCCCGGGCCTCGCAGGTCACCCCGTGTCCTTACAGCACAGGCAACGCAGGGAAGTTTTTGTAATTTTAATAATTATTTTTTTAATCTAGAAAACCCCACGCCGAGCAGTAAAACTGCTGAGTCTGCTCCCAGATTACTCAAGCGCTTGTGCTTCAAATTGAAGTCGGGCGCCGCAGGCTGCTCCTGCTATTCCACTTCTCCCGAAAGGTCCAGATACTTTTTGGGTTTTGTTTTTGTTTTGGTTGGTTGTTTTTTTGTTTGGTTGGTTTAGTTTTTGTTTTTTGTTGTTTTTGGTTGGTTTTTTTTGTCAGATCCCATCAAAGGGGCCATTGTGGGGGGTACGTCCCAAGTTCCCGGGAACTGCCTTTGCCTTTCCCGTGGCCGCTCGCTTCTGTTGTGTCTGAGCAGCCGCGGAGCTTTTAGTAGTAACTCTTCAAACACGGGCATGAAAAGGATGTCCCGGTAGGGCAATGAGGCATGAAATCCCGCTGTTCCTTTACGTAGTAGCAACATCCACATGAAAGAACAAACACCCGACGTGACACCGAATATAATCGCATAGACGGAGGGTATTAGCGGGGAAAAAAAAAAAAAAAAAGGAAAAAG
>NW_010129989.1:0-15115 GCF_000699245.1 Pterocles gutturalis
TGTGGCCCTGTCATAGACGGCCACCAAATAATTTTCTGTGCATCCCCATCCACACATCGTCTCTACAAAGCCTATGCTAGTAGAGCTTTTAGGTTTTTCTGGCCTTTTTGCAGGAATGATCTCAGCCTCCCTAACATACTTTAGTATTGCACAGGCTTGCACTAGACAGAGGTGAAAGCAGCTCAGGACCAGAGAGTGCCTCCTCTTGATATCCAACTGAACTACAGAACAACTGAGGCACCTCCTCAAGCCCATAGGAAGAGCCCAGCTCATCCCAAACCTTCTGGAAGCAGAGGTCCCAACACCTCACTATCCAGCCAGCTGGGCTGCACGTGGGGAAAGGAGCCACAGCCCGGACCTGGCTCTTCCCAGGTACAGCAGGGACATGTTGGCACACCAGCAGGGCACAAGCTCTGGCACACAATCACCCATCCAGTGTGCTGCCGGCATGGTTCCTGGCATGACCTTGGCCAGGCCACACAGTGCTCCCCCAAGCAATGCCTGGGCACCATCCAAGGGTCAGCGGAGGCCAGCAGTTACCCCAGCTAGGCAGGAGGCAGCTGGACACTCACCAAAGTGTGCCAGCTGGCCAGGGGGCAAGGAACGGTCCCTGTCCGTTACTGGGCAGCCATTCATCTGTACAGACAGAGCCACTGAGCCCAAAATAGAAATCGTTGTATCTAGCAATGGGGAATGGAAACTGTCCCGGTCGTTGGTTTTGATGTATTTCTGGCTGTTTTTAACGTAAATCTAAGTTTTCAGTGCTAACGGTCCAAGCTTGCAGGGGATTCTCTTCTTCCGCCATCATATTTCTGGCAAAAGTCAAAAAGAAAACACATCCACATCTCCTACCTCTTTGCCTCCAGTATCCTAAAGGGATGAGAGGGATCGGGAACTAGATGGGAAGGAGTAGCACTCGCTATTCACACTTCAGATTGCAGTCGTAGCTGTGCGGGTCTCAGCAGCCATCCAGATGCTATGGGAGCTGCTCCTGTGTCAGTGAGATCAGAAAAAGGCCTCCACTGTTTATTTCTGGATATTTATTGGCTATAAATCAAAGGGCCAACACATATTGTGATATCAGGGAAAATGTCTTTTTTGCCTGCGTTAACAGCAATGTTCTAAGATCAAGCTGTTATTTTAAGACATGACCCATTTTCACCTTGCACGAGTCTTTTCAACTGTCCTGAAAAGAAGGATGTTTATAAAAATTTTGCAAAGAAACGTGAACAGTTCTACTCCATTTACATTTCTTTGTTCCAAAATGTATTCCTCTTGTTGAGATTCCAGCAGACAAGGAAAGCAGACACAGCGGTTACTTTCCAACGTGAAACATAAAACCACAATCTCCCGCTCAGAAAACACAGAATGAGTCACAGGAAGGGGCCACTTGCTTGCAAAACTCATTAAAAGCAAGGCAAGGCAAAATGGATTTCCTGTATCAATAAATAGATCGCTGGCAGCAGGCAGAGCACCTGACAGTGCCGGAGGCTCTAAACTGGTCCAAGAGTAGCCTCTAGAAAAGTCAGATCAATTCTTCAGCTCAGAAACTGTATCTCCCCAGGACACAGTTTTCTTGGCATTAGTTGCCTTAATCCAGCAAAGTGCTCCAGAATAGGCATCAATTTCAGTGGAGGGAGGGGTGACTTAAGCACATGCTTAAATAGGCTGGTAAATTATGTCTGTATTTATTTTCTGAAGCAAGCCTTATAAAAAGGATGCACGCATGGTACTACAGAGGTGTACATACTGCAGGTGAAAGCTTTTTTTCCCCAAGTTCACAAAAAAATAAAGATCTACTCCTTACCCAAGCTTAAAATTTAGCTGTAATTGCAACTTTGTTTTGCTGTTAGCAGTACCCCTTGGACACTTCAGCATAGATTTCTTTTTGGTCAATGTTATTCTCTCCTGTTTGGCAAATTAAGCCAAAATGCCCTTCTCACCTCTCCTGGGCAAGGCAGACATGCGGGATTGCAGGTGACTGCTTAGGAGGCAAAAGGCAGAGCTCAGCACCGGACCCTGTACCACCTAGGTTCAGCACAGGGATGGAAACAAGAAGCTGGTTTTTGGACACTTGCTCTGTCTATATTCCCTTTCTCTAGTTCTTCCTAAAATAAAACTCATTTCTCACTTTGCCTTTATTTTTTCTCCCTCTCACTCCAGTTGCTGGAAAGGTCTTGATGAGAATCTGTTCCCCAAAGCATCCAGCAACTGTAATTCCTCTGCACCACTGCTGGGTTTTCTTCAGAGCCAGTCTCTTGTCTGCCATTTACAATTAGCACTTTCCTTGCACATCTCTAACACGGTACAGAACACAATGAGGGGCTGGGGGGTTTCCTGCAGGCAAAAGAGCTAGGACCACCCAGGGCTGTGGCACTGTGAGGGTACTCCCTTCATCGCCATACTTTGCTGGATTTTTATGGAAAGAAAAAAACAAAACAAAACAAAACACCAAAACCAAACAAACACAAAAAACCCCAAACAAACAAGCAAAAAAACCCACCAAAAACTACACGCAACCAACCTCCAGGGTTCACCTTTTTATACATTCACAGAAGAGTTGAAAGTTATATTAGTTATATTTTTAAGCAGTAGCTCTTAGCACCAATGGCCTTCAGCCTCTTGCAGTGATCTTTCCTGAGGTACTTGATGGCATCTGCAATGCACATTGAATTAAGACTATTTATTTATACGGGAAAAGATAATATAGTATTCTGAGAATATTCCCTACCTTCCCCATGACATCAAAAAACAATTTTACGGTCAGGTTTGTTCCCTCAGACTTTTCTGCCTCTAATGTTAATAGGATATTCCAGGAGCAATGAATATGTCCTTATAAAGTTTCATTTGCTGATGCAAAAGCACCATTTCTCTGACTTTTAATTAAAAGGCACCTTCATTTCAAAGTCTGTCTCCAGAGCTCCAGTGTAAATGTTTATACGAGCCAGAGACATACAGAAAAATAGAGAAGACTGAAGAAGCGGTGACTGCAGGCTGCCCAAATATGGCTGCTCTTGTATTTTTAACACCGAACTTGAGCTGCCACAGAGACTTATCAACCCCAAACATCTTTGTTTTCATAACAGCTAACACAAGCCTGGCAGGATCACTACGCTGCAGTCAGTTTGCTGAGCAAATCTGGCAGAAGGAGCAAAAGGCAGTGCTGTGTTCTCACGGGCAGGAGGAAAGGGAATCTGCTTCTCACCGTCAGAATGGGCAATGTCAAAGAAGAGGAGAAAAAAAAAAAGGAAAAAAAAAGGCTATCTAGTCTCATTGCCATGAATGACAGCACTCCCATTCAAAACAGACGGCTAATTTTTCCTTAGGTCACATGAGAATTAGACAAAAGGAAGATTCAGAAAAATTCTGGGCTGCGGCAAGATTCCTGACTAGTCCAATTTGCTCCAGTTCCCATCTGGTTGCTCTGCTCCAAGGTGCTGTTCCCATACTCCAAAGCAGCCAGAGCCCAGACCCCAGCCCCTCAATAAACTCCTTCCATTTGAAAAAGCTCTGGGTCAAATGCTGTAGCTGAACAGCAGAGGCTTAGCAAGTGCAGGATGTTACACTGGATAGCCCCAGTAAGAGACAGGCAATTGAGACTGGAGCTCCAAAAGCCACACTTTACAGAGTTTCAGCAGTTCTGCAAAAGCACTTTGCCACTACCAAAGCATACAGAAAAAGAGAAAGAAAAGTCAAGAAAAAAAATTTATATTTGCCTTTATTACAATATATTTCATTTCTACCCTTGTTGCATTCAGCAGATCAAACTGAGGTGTTAAAATGATTTTCATAATTGCAGTGGCACATACATATACAGAATAAATACTGTATATAAATAGGTTTTGAAATAATAATCCATATCTACAAATAAAAAAACCCCAATACCCTCTTTCTCGTCCCTCCCCAAATTACAGCAGTAACATTTTATCTTCAACATAACTAATGCAACGAGTATGGTATCCTTTCCCTCACACAACACAGCTGGAGCAGTATGGTCATCGGCTTCAAGAAAATAAACATTAGTCACTCCTCACTGCTACATATTCTAGTATATGCGTACTGTATAAATAGAATATACTGTGATTTAATGTGTCTGCATATTTATGTTAGCCAAATATTCTTTATGCAACAGAAATCAGCATTACACTGCAAGCAAGGTTGAATTTTTTTTCTTTCACAGAAAGAGTAGGAATTTGTTAAACCATCCCTTTTTCTTCTACATGAATTAACAAAGCAGTTTAAATATTATGCATAAAATTGCTCAGCTACCAAATCAAAACATCTTACACTGTTTGAAAAAGTATGGTGATGTTTCTAGTAGGTCAAAACTTTGATTTTTCTTGTCTTCTCTGTGAGCAAATTTGGTAAACAATAGTTCTATAAAAACACACTTGTTTCACTGTTGAGCCATACTTCAACTCTCCGATACAAAGGGATATACAGCATGTCACAAGCAAGGCGCTGAACTTCACAGCATCACAGAAATGTTGGTCAGAAGGGACCCCTGGAGGTCATCTAGTCCAACTTCACGCTTGAAGGAGATGATTGCCAACACTAGATCAAGTCACCCATAACTCTGTTTAACCATCTTGAAAAAACCCTGGGGCAGAGATTCTGCAGCATCAGTACCAGCATGGTATCGGTGCCGCACTACACCTCAAAATCCGACAATTAAAATGACCACTCATTCACACTACCATTTGGTTTGAAATACTAACAGCTACAAACAACCCTGGATTAGCTATTTATTAAGTTATAAATAAATACATCACAGGCTTTAATTGTGGAGAACTTTCAGGGACCATCTTTTCCAGTGGAAGCTACTGTGTGTTGTACCTTAGGAAAATAGATCTTAACTACTGTTAAGGATACAAACCACAAAACTGACAGCCTCTTACTGAAGAGAAGGGTTGATTTGGTTTTATTTTGCATAATAAATGGATTGAAATAGGCCTTTACCAAAACTGAATTAAAATAGGATGCAGTTAGTATTTTCACTCATTAATTCAAACACTAATGGCAAGTATTAACAGATACTTAAAGGAAAGTGTGGCTATATTTAGAGATGCAACCTGTTTGGCAACCTGTGATCTCCACTGATTGTCTTTCAGAAAATCCACACCACGTTTCTTCCATCTGTAAGTAAAATGCAAATATCTTTTTCTTTACACTTTCAAAAGAGCATAGTCAGTCTGGGTAGTTAAACACACATTTCTTCCTCTTTGTGTTTGTCTAATCCTGATATCTCCAAAGCGGGCAAGCATGCCCGAAGCAGCAACATTCATGTGAAAAGGAAGACTTAGGGAGGGCTCACCACTGCACACTGCAGCTGTATAAAGGATTGCACTTATATTCATCACTATTGAAGGCACAGGGAAATCATAAATTGGCCCCCTGACATCGCAAATAAAGTCTGTGGCACTAAAAGTTAGAAAACCCCTACCACCGAGTTACCATCCTACCTATGTTGCTATCACTCTTGACACGCAAAACCAGAAATTTGTTGAAACAGAACAAATGTGAGACAGAGTAGCTGTTTGCAAACTTTTGGGTGCTAACCGACAACAATCACATATTAAAATTTCTCCTGGACCACTCTGCCTTCTTGTTATTAAACTCTTAACTGAGAACACTACAAGTCAGCTGCAAAAGAGGTACCATAGCCTCACAGGTCACAAGGTGGCAGAGACCACAGCTTGTGAACAACTGTTCTAGCCGTACTGAAATACAATATACATGGAATCCCATGTGGCCATTTTCAGTGTTTCAGAGAAAAATTAGACATGTAAATATATTTTAAAAGAAAAAAAAAAAAGCTTCTTTCCTAGCTACATGCACATTTGAGGATCATTTGGTATACGGTAACTCGATGTCTACATTTTAAGTAAAGTACCGCATTGTGTAAAGAAGGCAGGCCATTTGGAAAAGCATTATTAACTGATCTGCAGTATTGTTTTTAGCACACACAGTTAAGCCTTAAACTAGTCAAAAGCTGGTAGCAAAACCAGTATCTACAGCTTGTGCCTGGACAAATAAGAAAAAAAAAAAGATTAAAGAGGAGATTCTGTTATCTTGGAGGAGAGTAAACTGCACTAAAAGCATCCATTCTTCATGATACAAAATGAGAAAAAAACTCCATACACTAAAAATCTGAGATGAAACATTCACCAGCATCATATTCACATTACAGCCAAAACAATGTTTCAAATAAAACTACTATATTTTGACAAAATCCTTCGTGTTCTTGGCTCAGTAACAATCATGAAAAAGTTTCTATGAAACTCAGCAAATTCGGTGGATAAGGTATCTTTATCACTGAGTTTGATTTCACTTTGATGGGCACTACACACAGTGGCTCATACGTTCCACCTGCACACTTACCTTAATCTAAATAGCTATTCTTGAAGCATGGTACCTCTCAAATTGAGAAAGACTGCAATCTTATTGATTTCTATTTAGATTTCTGAGGAAATAAATGATGTGTAAAGTGTTACCATGTCAAAACAACAGGCTGGAATAAATCAACACAGCTCAATTGGCTTTGATAGCTACACTGATTTACGACAGCTGAGGATCTAGACCAGTAATTAGCTCTTAAACAGTTGTTGGTCAAGCAAAAGGAAAGAGGAAGAATCATTTGCTCCTTCAGAGAAAGGAATTTTGACATATGGATTTCAACCTCTGTCTGTGTCACCAGATGATGTCAGGACTGGTGAGCACCTCCAGCTCCCTTGCTTGCCGGGGCTTCTGATGAGATGAAGGACGACTTCAGTGATGCAGAAAAGATATAGTACCACTTTACAACCTTATGGCATGTTTAACTGTAACTCCAACATCACTTCACTTTTATTTGACCTTAAATAATGAAACTGTATGGCACAATTTAAGGAGCTGGATGAAGAGCTAGAAACACAACTCCTATTCCTAGTAAGACTCTCGTCACCTGGAAATGTGACTAAGTATGAAGAAGCATTTCTAAATTTGCTCACAGCAAAAGAATACAGTGCTCATAGCATCTCAGATTCCAGATGAACTGCCAACAGCAAAAGTCAAGTGCTGTCCTTTCAATACAAGCCAATTCATTCTTTGAGCTGAGGCCAACACTTTGGAGATACAGTTAAGATGAGGCTGGATGTACATCCTGAGTTTCAAAAGGTGGTAGAGGTTCTCTCCAGTAGGTGAACTGACTGTAGGTATCAGAACACGGAAAGTCTGAAGAATGGCTTCTTTTCAGCAACGGGAAAATGTGATCTACCACTTCACATAGTCTGACATAGCTGGAAAATAAATAAAAAGAATGCTGAACCATTTCAGATCTTCTCACTTGGAATTTTTGTAAGTCCCCAACCACTAAGGCACGGCTACTTTTACACAGGCAAGTCATCCTCCTCAAATTAATAAAATTAAACTCAGTTTTGGTGCTTAGCTTCCAGAGAGGATTCACAGTTCAGATAAGAAATCTATTCATTCTAAGTTACCTAGTAAGGAACAGATGCAATTTTCTGCCCAGATCACCTGCTAAAATATTCAGGCCCTATATTTTGCTTCTCCATTTCCGTCCAGCTTGGCTCAAGCAGCTCCTTGCTCAACTGATTATTCATATTTTATATGCCTATGGCTTACCTTCCATTAAGGGCACTCTTACCATTACTAAAAGCCATTTTTACTCAGTGTTAGGTGCTACAGTGCCGAAACATCTTGCTAGAAACTCTCAGCCCTATCTTCAGAATTTGTTTTCTAGATAGGAGCTCAAGGAAAGGGAAATTTTGCAAAGGCCATGAAAAAGCAGATGGCTTCAGGAAACTAACAAATCTCATTTTTATGCTGACTAAATACTACACTGATAATTCCTTTCCATCTACTTTAATCATGTAATATTTTGTCAAATTAGCTGAAGGAAAGTGGAAAGCCTGTATTTTATTCTAAATTTTTTATGTGTTGTTTGAAATATTCTAAGGAATCAAATGCATCTTTGGGCAACTTGAGTCATAAATTAGAACAAAAAATTAATTTAGTCTATAAGGCATTAGGGATAAGAGATTACTTACGATGAGATGTTTGTCTTTGCATGTTCTTGTATAAGTTCTCCTTTGGGGTTAACTGTAAATATTCTGTTTAAAGAAACTCCCACCTGTTTGTATGAATAAACATCCTAAACAGAATAGAGGAAAAAAAAAAAAAAAAAACACAAACAGTAAGAAAAAAAAATTATGTTTCTGCCTTTGCATGATAAAGTTTATTCTTGATGGAATATATTACAAAGAAGAACATGGACATTATTGGTACTAAATTTACCTAGTTATTGTGTATCTGAAATTCTCTAGTATGTTACAAACTTGAAGTCAGTCTAACAAAATGCTCATAAAACAGAAAATTTGCAGCTAAGGAGTCTGGCACTTCAATTTAAACTATTGATCAAAATCATGTTCATTCTTTTCAGCAACTTCTCTTGACACAGAAATAACATTTAATAAAAAACTAATGATATTTGGTGTAAAAGCTTTTGCAGTTTCATTTTTCTTTCAGAAAATATTTCATTTCCTGAGTGTGTTGTACTGAGTATCTTGCAACAGCGTACAGAGGTTAAAGCATAACTGACAAGTAAAATAGTGATTAGTTTGTAAGGGCAAGGCCACAAGAGAAAGTTGTAACAAGTGTCTCTACATTAAAACCCCTGGAAGCATCTCTTAGCTCCCGAGTGCAGATTTGTGCCATACCCATATATTGGCTTCACGTCAGAGCACGGTGGAAAGAAGGGCAAGCAAGGAATATATGCCAAAATAGCAGCAACGAGCCTCAGCTGCAGACCTGCAACTCTGGGAAGTACAACTACAAGTAAGAATGTCTTCTAAGAAATTCAAATTGTTAAGGAAAGCTATGAGTAAGTTTTGATCTGTTCTGAAGAAAAGTTTGACAAAAACAAAGATGAAAATAAGTCCTAGAAGATCAGATGAAAAACAAGCTTCCATTTTACTAATATAAATCATTGGATATGGTTTTAAAAGCTGAGGTGGTGAAAGACTGGAATGTTAATGAAGATATAAAGATTATTTGTATCTCTATCTTATAAAGACTGTTCAAGAAAAAAAAAAAGTGAACAGCAGTCACTTCAAGAACCCAGCATCCTGCCAGTCCATGCACTATCTATACCTGTAACATCCACAAGCATTTCACTGAGTTTGTTCTGGAGAAAGAAAAAAAAAAACCACAAAACCACAAAACAAAATAAGCAGCACAGAATATTGAGAAAGCAATGATCCTGATCTTCAGAAAGCCAGCGGCACATCTCACACGCACCCTAACAGCGATCAGAGGAGAGAGTTACCAGTAATTCCTTTAGAAACACTAACTTACTGCTTTACTTGAAGTTTTATTGGCGCACACATTAAAATAATGATTTTATTTCCCTGTGGTTCAAAAAAAAAAAATTGGAACTAGAGGGAGACATCATCCATAACACAAAACCACAAAACTGTTTAAAAAGTTATTTCAGAACCATGTAAATAAAGGTATCTTGATAATGGAAATTAAACTGTGTACGATATCACAAATTAATTTAGGCTTAATATAGGTCCTTAATATAGGACCTCCTGTCCTCTCTGACATAACGCTTTTAAAAATGTAATTTGCTAAAAGATGCAGCTGAAAAATTTGCTGCTAATAAATGTCAGCAACTCTAACAAAAATATGAGACAAATATAGAAATAAAGTTCCATGACAAAGGCATGCTGAATCCTCTCAAATGTAGCTACAATGTTCATGGTTTCAGTGCCAAAATATCTTGCCAGGCATCTCTGTCCAACATTTAGGCATCTAAACTGCCCAGTCTCCAAATGTTCACACTCACACTGGCAATGCACAGTGTCCACATTTATCCTGATAATCTCCCCAAGCTATCAATGTTTCTGCTAGTGAACGCATCTCAGCTCTTCCAGGGCTGAGCAGGTAGGGCTGGAATCCAGGGTGCTGAGCCGCTTCAGTGAAACGCCCTTTGTTCTCCTGGGTTCAGGGGGAAGACTCCGTGCCCCAAGCTAACACAGCAATCATATCCAGAAACTGTCCGGAAGACTGCTAGCTGCCTGTGCCAGAACAGTCTCTCGGAACATTATAACAACTTAAAAGAAGGGATAATCACATGTCAGGGTCCCTGCCTCTGCCCTAGCCCCTGAGTGTTTCCTTTTCCGGATGCATAAAAGTATTCTTTGGGCTAGGACAGCAGCAAGAAAAGCATATAGCCCAATTACACAGCCTTCAAAAAGGTGATAGAGATCTGTATCAAACAACATATCACTTTCCATGCAAAGTAAAACCTTTTTATTTCAGTGGGACATCTAACCTCCTTCGAATGTATTTGGAGTTCGAAGTGTAAGTCCCACCAATATTTATCTGAAAGATTTTCCGTCTGGCCACAGCTATCTCACTGACACTGACAGGGTGGAATAAAATGAGATCAGCGTTTTCACACAATCTTAAGGACTTTTTACATAGGATTTCAACCAGCATTCACTGTTATCCTAACTTATGCAGATATAAGGTAGTTACTTTGCTGTTCTTCCACCTCTGTTTGAATCCTACATTATAATCTTTGAGGAAGAACCTTGTACAAGGCCTAATAAAATATTCTTAACTCACATGCAACACATCTAGGTTCTAACGCAACAGAATCACAAAATAACAGCAATGTTTCTGTTCTCTGCAATACAAATAAATTCAGCTATTACTTACAGCAGGTCTGTTTCCAAAAGCAGCATAAAAGGGCTCTGTGTTAGGATAAAATAAATTTTTTATGTCTGTCAAACATTGAACTTTAAATTTTTCTGGCTTCTTTTCTATCACCTCCCTGAAATGATAAAAAAAGGGAGGCTGAATAAGTACACATGCAATACATCACAAACCATCTTATTTTCTTTATTCAACATTTTTCACCTAGCTGGGTATGCCTACAGAGTAGGAATATCCCCACCCTTCTCCAATAAATCTTCATTTGGAAATCACAGTGCCCATGAAGACAAAACAGCATTCCCAAACTTACATAATTGACACAGCAAATAAATCCTCTGAAACAAGGGAAGTTCTATTGAAACTTATGTCATAAAGATGGCTACTGAGCACGGATGGTTGATTACTGGGAATAGCTGCTAAATAAAGACTTACGAGACATAAATTGTCATTAAGTAAACTGCTTCTTGAGAACTGCAGAATGATTCATAGATTATATTAGCTTTCACTGTGTACAGCTTTTTTTCTTTTTTTTTTTTTTTTTTTTTTTAGAGGTTTGCATTAAACACCTCAAAACACCTCAGCCTGTTAAGATACTTCTACACTCAGGGTCCTCCACCACTGCTAACACAGGCATCTTCTATTTCTCTTCAATGCTCCTTACAGAACACAGAATTCATTAATGAACAGAGGAGTTACCTCATCTCTGGGCAAAAGCCCTTTTACAACAGCTTCTCTTGGCAAGGAAGCTGAACAGGTGGCAGAGTCTGGAGTTCCCATAACATAGGAAGACGCCAGCATGACACAAAAGTGCTTAAGCAGCTCAGAATCCCACATCGTAGCACCAACACATATGTCAAGGAAGATGTGAATAGTACAGAAGCTTCATAGGAGTAATACACAGCCCTTTGGAGCCACAGCTCCATGTATAAATCAAAGTTTGAGAATGTGCAAAAGAGGAATAAAACCATCTTTCCCCAGTCTCACATACACCTGATCTCAGAGCCCTCAAAAACCACAAGAATTAAATCTATGGAAGATAATAATAATGTCATTTGTTGCCTACACATCACAGCAGTTATGATACTGTACACTGGAAGATGGGCATTCCTTAGTCTAAACAAGATACCAAAGAGTATCATTTTAAATAGATTTCTAGATATGAGGAGCATAAGATAACAGTAAATATGTTTCACTGTATTTATTATTTCATCTGTCTAAGAAGTGCACTGTAATACCTCCACAGTCTATTTAGAACACAACTGATAAGACAGCCTGTAGCATGTCACTCAATCAGACGAACATCTGAACAACCTTCCATTAAAAATTCCAATGAAATCTATCCTGTCACAGCAGCTTTTAACAGCTTAAAATATTTTCAGTAATCACTTGACATGCTCCACTGCATTAGGAAGAAGGTACAATATTCATAATCTGTGCTACTATTATTCACTTATTACAGTTCAACACCTAGAAAGAACAACATTGTCCACACAGAATACCACAGTCCAGTCAGGAGTGTAAAAACCTCATTTCATTTTCACATTAATTTCTTCAAAACCCACCAAGCAACATTCTTCCACAAAAAGTATTTAAGCCAACTGGAACACTTTCAAGTCAAGACATGAGAAACTGTTATTAAAACGTTCACCATATTTTTACCATAGCTAAATATTAGCACAAGGTGGTAAATACTCGAAGTCAACAGGCAGTACCTATTGGTAAACAGGGAGCACAGATTTATGCTAAGGCATCTCTAAGCCATAAACGAAGCAACGTGACTATCTATTGAATTTTGTTCTTTCTCTAACAAAATTTCTTCTGAACTAAATTTTGCACCACTACAGAAGAAAAAAAAAAAAAAAAACATTATAAATTATTTCAAGCACTTCCATAAAAAAAACTAAGAATACAGCCTCCACATCTAGGTTTTTTCCTGCATAAAAGTGACATTGCAGTACCTGTGAAAAGCTGAAAATAAACTGCTTGGACTCAGCAACACTGGCCCTTGAGGCAGCACAGTTCCTCGCTCATTGACCCAGTGCAAGTATCCTCTGGTCATGTCTGCCATTCCAATAGCGCGTGCCGAGCAATACAAAAATTTATATCCGTTTCTGTGAAAATAAATAAAAGAATAAAATACTGTAAAAATAAAGCAGGTATTTTGACATTAATAATTTTGCAGGTTTATTTTTACATGAAACAAATCATGACCGTTAAAGAGACTTATGTTTAACCTAGACTTATTTAAAAGGAATAAAAATATTTACACCAGAAACTTGGATAAATAAAATCTGTTTAGCTCCAGTGCAGTTAGTCATTTACACTTAAAGAGGTGTCATTTACTTTTGGTTTTCTAATGGCTTAAGACTTCTTATGGTTTTCTATCCACCCCTGCATAGTAGAAGCATACTCCCTGGAACTGAAATGACATGTGCTAACAAGGAAACACTTGGCATAAAGCAGACAATGGTGTCTCTACTGTATTAAGTGTTGTACTCCTGTCTCTTGGGCCTCTGCAAAAAAGAGACTAGTCTATGTGTAGCAATAACATATTCCTTCAAGTTGGAGCAACTTTGAACTTCAAAACACAGTATAAGCAGTAATCTTTGACTGGACACTGAAGTAAAACTTCTGTCAGAAGTCACAGGTTACCCTTGGTTCTGTTCATGATAGAACAGAGTCCAATGATGTTGGTTCAACTTAGTAGCAATCTACTTTGCAAGTCCTATAAAGAAATTATTGTTCATAAAATAAACAAATACTGTATTCAGTGCATGCATGGTCATTAAATCTAACTATTGAACGTTTATATGGTGTTCAGCTGTAATATCTAGCTCCTACATAATTAACTTGGTAATTTGAAAAACAACATGACTCAAATCTATTTTTTTCCCCTATTTTTATGATCACCAAAGCCCTCTAACAATTGACAATGTTAGCAGGCATAGAAATACCAACTGCAATTAAAAAAATTAATTAACATTTTCACCAAATGGGATGCAGAGGTTATACACAGAACTAAATAGTGCTCAGCAGGTGAATTCCCAGGCTGTCCTGTCTTTTCTGTGATCACTTATGTCTGTACAGAATAAAAGCACAGTCCCTGGCATAATTTAGACTCCATCATCCATAATTTATAATTCATCATTCATGTAAAACAAAAAGCAATAAACCTCAGCATAACCCTAGTACACAGAACAAATCAGATTAAGAGGACAGTTGTGATGTGTACCAGAGACTCTTCAAACATTTAGTGTAATTTGAATATATAAGAACAGCTGAATTTAATTCACTAAAAGATAATTTTATTTTCTGCATAAAGCAGAAATATCAACCTGAACAGACAGCAATGAGTAATCCTCCTTGTAAAAGTTAAAATCTGAATGCATAAATCAGAATATATCAGATACTTCATCCGATCCCATTCAGACATCAATTAATTTTTCTCCCCATTTCCTTTTTTCTCTCAATTGCTCATCACAAACCTCACCATAGTCTAGGTCTTTGATTCTCCACTGTACACAATGGCTTGACTACATTGCAAAATGCATCCAGGGAAGCAACAGTACACCTGTACCGTTGCACTAGCCTTGCTCACGTAGAAGCATTCCCATACATAACCCCATGCGAGCTGCTTTGGTCTGATTGTTTTTCTCATGCTCATATTCATCAGGGAAATATCCCCAGCTTTTTGGAATATATCATTCCAGGTCATACCAGGACATTCCCTGTTAATGACTTTAACTGACCTAAAGCACAGATGATTTACTGTTGCCCAATATTTCTTAAATAGCAAATAGCTTTTTCAAAACATAATTAGATCTTGGCTATATTGAAGATGCCTGTCTTTCTCCATGGATTACACGGAGTGTACAAGTCACAAATAAACATGATGAATCCTGGTCCTTCCACCCACAGTGGCAAAAGAAGGTATTTATTACTGTGGACCAACAGGCACCAGAGCAGATTAACTACTGAGCTATAATCTAGGAGCTCACAGTGGTGCTGCCAGGTAAAAGCCAGTTCCTCAGGCTCTTCACAGTGTATGTCTTATTGACTTTCAGTGCCTTTAAATTACACTTTAAGCAATGTTTACTTATCACTTACTCTCAATATTAACCATTGACACAAAAATATTTTAAGACTCATCCTTCCCAACTTCGCAATTTAATAATGGAATAATAAATATTTATATACAGAAATAACAAAATAAATTGTATAATCATCAGTAGTGAAGATCACCATCAATGACTTTGAAGCTCATCATTATTTATACAACAAGTAAAACAAGAATACTAACAGTGACTATCCACAATGGGTCCATTTCTACTCAAGATAAGACATCCTGTGCTTTAACAGTGATATTTATTTTCATAGAATCATAGAATCATTA
>NW_010129990.1:0-10848 GCF_000699245.1 Pterocles gutturalis
GGGGAGCGGGGCCGGCTCGGCCTCATCGGGGGCGCTGGCCTGGGCTTCTGGGGTGTTGGCTTGTTAAAAGGAAAAAAAGCTCAAAAGTAAGCTGAGTCATGGACTTTTCTGAACTTTGGGGTAGTACAGAGAAGAAGGGCTCATAAATAGATGGGGACAGGGCTGTGGATGTTGGTGTTAGTGTTGCCAGCAGCGGCTGCTGGGGGGGGGGGGGGGAAAAAAGCGGGGGGCAGGGTGTACCTGTGAGACTGAAAGCGTTTTATAGTTGTGAAGTCTAGGGACAGAGACAGTCTAGCAGTAGGAACCCCCCTGCTTCCCCCCAGCGCAGTGTTCCCAGAGGACAAATTTAAGCTTCGTGGATTTGAAAGTTGAACAGATGTAGTACTGCTAAGGCATTGTAGGGAATTTATAAATGCTGCTGAGATATGGCATCTTTGGGGCAGCAAATTGTGTATTTCTAAAATACTTTTGCTCATTTGACAGATTTGATGAAAAGGAGAATGTATCAAACTGCATCCAGCTGAAGACTTCAGTTATTAAAGGCATTAAGAATCAACTGATAGACCAGTTTCCTGTTATTGAACCATGGCTAAACCAAATTATGCCAAAGAAAGACCCAGTCAAAATAGTAAGATGGTAAGCTTCCTTTCTCTTAACCTTTGCTTCCAAGGTAATAGGATTGCTGCCTTTATGCGTTTATTTTGTATAGTAGATGAACCTTGTGCTTTTGGAAAGCATCTAATTTCTTGCAGATGATAGTCCATGTTGTGGCCAAAACAGAAAGTTGGCATGTGCTCGTCAGGCTCTTGAAGGCATGCTAGTAGCAAGCTTGAGGAGAACAAATGATGCTTAGTAGTGAATTGTTTGGATAGCTTCCAGTAGCATTTCTTTACTGTTCTTTGGTTTCTATGTATTATCTGGATTATTTATTTTTAAAAATAAGTAGTAAATTTTTGCTGATTCCTTCTCCTTACCTATGCTTTGTATTGCATTTAAAAAAACCCAGAGAAATGTAGCTATCGAACAGCTGGATATTTGTCCGTAGGTTTTTTTTCTTTTTGCATTTTTAAAGGGGAAAGAAGTGTGCAGGAGGCCAGTGTTGAATTATGAGGCATAAAAAAGATAATGTTTTTAGTTTTAAATTTACTTGCTAATTGACTGCCTTAATTCTCTGATGCCAAGATAGACCTGACACTGTGAAGTGAAATATTTCCTTTAAAGTATAAAATGTTTAAGGAGCCATTGGAATTATTTCTTTTAATCTTGCAGTCATGAACATATAGAAATCCTCACTGTGAATGGGGAGTTGCTGTTCTTCAGACAAAGAGAAGGGATTTTTTACCCGACGCTAAGGTTGCTTCACAAATGTAAGTTTCCTGAGGATGGTAGTAGTGAGGAGAGAGGCGTGAGTGTATGATTCCACAGGACTTCTGTAGAACTGAATTAAAAAGAATTTACTACTTACATGCATATATATAGTCTAGAATAGATCTCAAAGATGCGGTATACCTTCTCAACTGTATTTTATTGCTTTGCTATTTCAGGTACCTATATATGGATTGCTTCCCCCATAATTATTGTGATACTATATGTTAAGCAGTCTCAACTTTAATTTTTAAGAACTGAATTGTGCAAAGGTGTGCAAAAATACTTGAGAGAGGTTTCCCTAGGACAGAGATCTAGATTTCCTGTTGTTAGGCCCTATTTTTGTTCTTCCAGCTCTTCCTTTAAACCCTTTTTGCTTCCTTCTAAATACTTGTAGGGTCTTACTAGAAAAATGCTCTTTAATTATGAGTTTACTGATGTATGCTTGTCTCCTGTAAGAATTTATGCTGCATACTTTTTACTATTTAGTCTCTTTTACTATTCTCTTGCTATTCTCACTGTTCTGCTTGATTGTGTTACTCTGATTTGGATGAGCGTAGGTGTCCCTAAAGACGTCATTCAGTCAAATCTCAATGTTTGAAATACTTCAACGTGTGTGCAATTGAAGGATGGCTTGGAGAGCTGTCAGCCTCTATGAATTTTGTCCATCTTTGCCTTTTTTGTCCTGTTAACATTAAACTGTTTCTTTTTCATGTAAGAGGTCATACGTGTAATTTGAGGGATTTAAGAGCCCTTAGTTTTAAGACCTCTTAGTATGTGGGCACTTGTGTGATTGTTTTCACCAGGTGAACTTATCAAAATTGTTGCTCAGTATATGGGTATGCAGGAGGCATAGGCCTAGTGTTAGATTACCCTTTTGTTCTCAGATAAAAGATGTGGTCTGGGAGGACAGTATTTGTGTCTTTGGGACAGTACAGCCCAGCAGGAGCTCCAGTAATTGTTTTTCAAACTTGCAGCACACTGTATATCTAATTGTGCCATCTAAACTGACTTGATAATGAGTTATTAATGTTTTCATCTTACCGTATTAATTGTAATGCTGTATCTTTCCCCTCCTAGACCCATTTATTCTACCACATCAGCAGGTTGATAAAGGCGCCATTAAATTTGTGCTAAGTGGAGCTAATATAATGTGCCCTGGCCTGACGTCTCCTGGAGCAAAACTTTACCCTGCTGCCGTTGATACTGTTGTTGTATCCTTCTTTAACTGTGAATTACTGCTTCCTGTCAGATGAGTTAAAATTTCTGTTCTTGTGTTGTGTTCTCAGCTGACCATAATCTGAATTATTTTGGATTTTTATGGTATTTTGTGGAATAACTAGTAATCTGAAAAGAGCTGCAGAGATTCAGATGTTATTTGGCAAGGTTAAAATTGTTCTTAAATTTTCTTACTTACTGTGACGTTCCAAACCAAATAACTGTTCCTGCTGTGCTGTTGGGTGGGATGCTGTTCCATTAAGCTAATGGATAAGTGTAGCTCCTTTGTGATTTTATGCAGAACTGTAGAAATAGGTGAGGTACAGTGTAAGTTGTCTCCAGCCTCCTTAATCAATCTGGTGTCTCCTTCAGTTATAGAAGTAGTTGCTCCTGTTCCTGGGGAGTTTGGAAAGATGTTTAGGTTTTGTAGTCAAGAGTTGCTCTATGTGTCTGGTGAAATTAGCATATGTAAAATGAGGAAAGTATGCTAATTCATTCCTTATTACTGAGCAAGGAACCCTGAGCAAATGCAGCATTAATAATAGCAAGCTGTGCTGCTTTTGTTAGCTGCTGTAGGAAAAGATCAGCAGTTAGCATCACGTGTTGCTAAGCTTTGTAAAGGACACGTCTGATTTCAGTACTTCTGGTTTTTTGATTTGTGTCTCAGGTCTTCTGTACCTTGGAATCTAAAATGGCCCCAGATACAGTTGCAGTTTTGTTACAGAAGGGGTGAGACTATAGTCTCTCAGTGTTAGGCACAAAGGAGGAAATGGAGTGTAGGGCTGGGAGATAATTTTCTGTAATTGCTGTTTAAAGTTCATAAATACATGCTTTGTTCTACACACTGTGATTCAGTTGTTAAATGCAGCACATTATTTTGCTTATCTTTAAGCGCTAGAGCTCTAGAATTACTAAAAGGGTAAAAGTTCAACAGGGGGTTTTGAGACTTTTTGGAAAGCGGTTTCCTCATATTGCTTTTACTTTTCTGAAATAGTTTTAAAAAAGAAATCTGTTTTCCTTAGCGGTAATTTGTAGGCAATAATGGCAGAGGGAAAACAACATGCGTTGTGTGTGGGAGTAATGAAGATGTCAGCTGAGGACATGTAAGTGTTTTAAACATTGAACTATACCCTGTCCTACGTCCTTATTCCTATGTTAGTTTGGAATATAAGCACCACTGTCAAGTTTACTGCATCGCTGTTGCAGCATGTGTCGTTCAAGTACAGAATTTCTTAAGATCTAATTTTGTTGATTAATATTTGGGGAAAGAAGAGGAGGCAGGGAATATCTTCCCTACTTACTGCTTTACCAGATTGAATCAAAATAGTTCTTCCATGTGAATATGCATTTTAAGATGTACAGTGTTAGTACTACCTCTGATTGTTTCTTGCTCTCTGATGATACTTTCTCAAAGATCTTGCTGAACAAAAAAATACCTGTATAGAGTACTTAATCCCTGGGCTGGGCAAGAGATGTAATTTGGATTTGAAGGGGTTGAAAATGTTGAAGTGATTTTTATCTGCAGGGACAGCAAAGACTAAAGTCCTGCTGGTAGTTGGTTGGCCAGCTGGGCTTTCCTCTGTGGCTTTTTTTTTTTTTTTTTTTTTTTTTTTTTTTTTTTCCTTTTATCCTGCCTGAAGTGCTTACTAGCTTAGCTTAGCTTCTTGTGAAGTGCAGAGATCTGTTCAGGGAATAAACATCAGCTAGAAACTACTTGAGAGGGAGAAGAGACAGGAAATCAAAATGGCTGTTGGTTGTTCTTTGCATTCAGAAAATACTAAGGAGCTAATCCACTTTGTCATTTTAAGTTCTATGAGGGTGTTGTAGGAGGATGGAAGATGCGCCCAGCAGGTTTGGGCTGTGTTGGTTGCAGCCCTGTCTAGCACTTGGTTGTGTAAGGAAGCCGATCTTGATGAGGACAAGTTGCTCTTTGTTGTGGGGATAGTTCTCAGCAGGATCATCACCAGGTCACTCTGCTGTACCAAGTTGTATTACCAGGGGAGAGAGGTGGGGATGTGTTGCAGAGGACTGGGACTGCAGCAGCCTGGATATGGACATGCTCTAGCTGTTGGGGAATTACATTCCTTGGGATTCTTCATAGTGCCTTCAAAAGACTCCAAGAGTAGGTGGAAAGAATAGCTACTTTTGTCACAGTCCTACATCTGCGGTGACCTGCTGTGATCACTGCAAGCCAAGATTATCAGAGGAGGCCACAAAGGTGGTCAGAGGGCTGGAGCACCTCCTGTATGAGGACAGGTTGGGAGAGTTGGGGTTGTTCAGCCTGGAGAAGAGAAGGCTCCGGGGAGACCTTAAAGCAGCCTTCCGGTACCTGAAGGGGGCTACAGGAGAGATGGGGAGGGACTCTTCATCAGGGAGTGTAGTGACAGGATGAGGGGTAATGGTTTTAAGCTGAAAGAGATTTAGATTAGGTATTAGGAAGAAATTTTTTACTGTGAGGGTGGTGAGGCAGTGGCCCAGGTTGCCCAGAGAAGCTGTGGATGCCCCATCCCTGGAGGGGTTCAGGGCCAGGCTGGATGAGGCTTTGAGCAACCTGGTCTACTGGGAGGTGTCCCTGCCCATGACAGGGGGGTTGGAACTTGATCTTTAAGGTTCCTTCCAACCCAAACCATTCTATGATCTGTATTCCCAACTCTTAACTTCAGCAGCCTTGCAGCTGAATATCCTGTTCCCGTGAGAAGCAACGTGAGCCAGAGAGGAAAATGAAACGATACTGATCTATGCAGCCTGTTAGCATGTGTTTTTGTGGGATACTGTTGAAAGCAGAATGTTGTGAAACAGTATGATTTCAGTCACTTGGTGTGATTACGATGCATGATGTGTTAATGGAATTAACATAGCACTATTTTCCTTCCTGATTACTTTTGGATAAGTTTTATAAGTAATGGAACACTTAGTGTAAACACAGTAAATTATATTCTCCAGGGAAATGAAACTTGTTCCTGGTCCTAGAATGAGATTTGTCTTGTTTATTGTGACAAACCCAGATTTTCCCATGGAGTAATATACTGTAAAAAAAGACGAACACAAATCCAATGCAGATGGGCAAAACAACCATTTTAAAAATAAGTGGCTCAAAAGATATAGGAGGACAATATGTCTGTAACATGCTGCAAGTCCTTGGCACATAAATTTTGCATTTATAATTCTTTATTGAGATGTCTTGCAGCTAGCAGTGGAGCAGCTCACCTGCATGTGATTGTGCCAGTGGCATGCTTGGAACCAGAACTCGTCAAATCCCACATTCTGTCTGCGTTACACCACCTCCTGTGCTAGGAGAGGGAGAGTCACTTACAGCTGCTATGCTGCTTTGATAGAGAAACCCTAAAATTAAGAAGAGCAGCAAAAATGTTGCCTGAAGAACTGCCTCTCACAAAGAAGTAGTTAAAAATATTGTGGAAGGTTGTTGACAAAATGTGCAAGGCAAATATTGTTATCTTAGTTCAGCAATGTGGGTATGTGTAATAACAAATAATGTTTCTTGTCCACCTGCTGTTGAAGATCATGACTTTGTGGATGATAGCTTCTCCCCTTTCAGTTGACAATGTTGCATTTTCTCCTTCAAATATTGTGTTTGTACTGCTCTAATATTTAACCTAGCTAATACTTCTGCACCTTTTTCCTCCTCCTACAGTGAGAAGGTCAACAAAGGGATTGGCATCGAAAATATCCACTATTTAAATGATGGCCTTTGGCATATGAAGACGTACAAGTGAAACAAAAGGAACTGTGTTACTCCAAAGGAATGCACTTAGATTAAATGTGGACTGCTTTGTAATTCCTTGTTTTTAATGTGACTGAATGTACAAATTATTTTGTTCTGTGGCTATGCTAAATAAAGCAAGTGAATGCGAAAGTACTGTTAGGCTACAATAGTTTTCTAGATTTCTTTTTGTTACAGTTCTTTTGTTTTGTCTTAAACCCAAGTCTTCAGTGACTGAAGATATCTGATGGGAAGATCATGCATGGACTGTGAGTAGACTAAAACGAGGAGGAGGAAAAAGCCAAGAAATGTTTACATTTTTTATGCTCTTCTAAAAGAGTAATATAAAGTGTATGTAAAATATAACTAGTATGGTTTATAAAACCTCTGAAACATTTCAGATTTTTTTCTTCTGATTAACATCTTGTTAGTCTACCTGTTTGTTGAATGTGGAGAAATCAGGTTTTTTGACATTTATTTTTTAACTTAATTTATTAGCAGCATTAACTTCAGTATTTTACTTAAGGATTTTCTCTTTTTAATATGCATTTATCTGTATAGGATTTATGAACTTAAACTGGTATGTGGACTAGAAATTATTTTATGCTAGTTCATATCTGAAGAATATATATATTCAAATTTCTACCTGCCAGCACTGTTTGATGGCGCTCTCCTTATAGTGAAGTTCACAGTAATGGTGGGCATACTCCCAATGGAGTGTGTGACGACTTGGTGCCTGATGCTCTACTCCCTCTTTGTCTTCTTATTTTAGGAGCAGAAACAAAATCACTGTTTAGCAAAGGCATAATAGTGAAGCAGAGTTATCAATGTAGCCAGGAATAGCTTCTTCAGGTGGAACTTCAAAAGAGATCTCAGCTTGTGCACACTGCCACGTGTATGTCCATCTACAGAACGGGTTACAGAGCACTGTGTGTTTGTCTGGATAATCCAACTCTTTGTTCAGCAACTGCATTCCCAAAGCTATGCCTATGGAAAACAGCCTGTGCCACGGAATCCTTTAATAAACTAAGGAAACTTTAAGGTCAACCACTCATAACTCTGTCTCTGGAAGTATTTATTAATATTTCAAGTCTCTGTTCTAACACATGTATTTTATAATGCCAGAAGGTAATTTTGTATGCAAGTGCCTTGTCTCGGTGCTGTTCTACATGTTTGGTTTCCCCGCTCTGGGATCTTTACAGGAGATAATGGCAGAGGTGTTCTCCATCTGATTGTAAAGTCCAATTAAGACATAGGAGATGGAATGTGATACCCAATACCTGCTACTTCTAAATTTCTCCTGTAAAGTTGTTTACAAGATCGTACTTTTGAAAGTGAGGGGGTAAATCTGAAACTATTTATTAATGTAGGAAGACATCAGTTAAGGTGATCATTACAGCAGTGTTGCAGAAAAAAGTTTGACTAAACCTCAGACCTTCCCTTCAGAATGCTAAGGGATATTTTTATGCATCGTAAAGACTCTGCTATAAATATACTAATTTCTTGTTAGTGCTGTGGGGAATCAGTTTGTGCTTCAGTGGTTCTTTTTTGCATAAAATGAGATAGTCTTGTGTTCTGTGGCTTGCTTTTTCCCTTCCATCCTGTCTCCTCCTGCTGTGTTTTGGTACCACTCAGATCTGTGATAAATGACATTTATTCTGGTTTGAATTGTTAACTCACCTTCTTTTTCCTTGACTTGCCTTATGACTACTGTTCTTGCAGTGAGGTCAGAACTGTCTTTAGTATCAGAAACACGATTGAAATCAAAATTTTACTTCCTTTACCCGGCTTTGTCAGAGTATTCCCAACTGTGGATCTAACCTTTTAAAAATTATTCTGTAAGAAGATAATAATTTATGCATTATTTAACTTATTTGCATTCCTATTTAGGAAAATGTTGTCCAAAATACTAACTTAAGTTTTATGTAGGATTGGGCAGCAATCACATACATGTTTGTGTTGCCATGTCAGCTGAGCTCTGACTGATGGGGAGAAGGAGAACGTGCAAGAGACAAGGTGCACCTTCTGAAACAGCTGAACTGCAGTAGCTTACTTGGTTGTCTAAGCAGTTGTTGTACTATTGTCAAAAATGATGGACCTGATGCTAAAACAAAACAGAGGCGGATATTCTTATCAGCTCTGAAGCAGCTGTTTCACTTCCCCATCTGCTCCCTTGCAGCTCAGGATAGGATGAAGTATTACGAAGGGTCTGTTAAAGAAAGGTGAGACAACAGGGTCTCTTCTCATCATTTGTAGATACTGTGGTACCAATGATGCCTGTGATGGTCCAGCTGTAGCAGATAGATGTACCTTCCTCAAGTCTTGAAGCAGCCCAGTCAGGTCAGTGGATTCCAAGTGGAGCAAACATTGAAGTTCTGCTTATTCCCACTTGTGACTTCCAGGGAGTGTGACCTGGTAACTTGTACAAAACATTTCAAGTGCATGCAATTGGAGAAGGAAAAAAAACCAAACCACCCCAAACAAAAACCCACCACCCAACTTGCCCCTCCCAACCCTGTACTGGGGTGGTCTGCAGGCTGCTTTGTGGCATATACCCTGTTTTGCATGATATTCAAAGAAAAGTTGGGAGCGCAAGCGTGTGTCGCACTTTCTGCATCTCGGTGTTAAAAACAACTAAATTCACCTACGCTACATCTGTATTGATAGTTAACGAACATCTTCCTTGTAAACACTATTAGCACCAGTAACAGGAGTGAAAATACTGAACCTTTATTCTAAAATGCTTATATATGAAGTGAAATTCTAAATAAGCAATCACTCTTGTGCTAACAGGCTGACTGTGTTAATGCTCAAATATAGTTATCTCTTTCTTTTGTCTGCTTAAAAACAGCAGTCCAAAGGTCACTTAGTATTACTCTGCTGCAACTGCCTAACAGATCTCTTTCATCAGCTTGCTTCCTGCTAATTCCTTACTGGGTTAGGATCTGTACATAAAGCAACAGGTGCTGTGTCAACAGCATAGCTCCTGTATATCCTGTAGTTTAAAGGAAATAGCTTAGTCATTGAGACTGAATCCATAGTTTTATTTGTACATCTTAGAAAGATATAAAGACATTCTGGAAATGCCTGGAAGAATTGAAAGAATCAAAATCTTGCAAAAATATATTTGTGACAGTAGACTAAAGTTCTTTTGAGTTTTCATTAATAAATATTTACATGTACAAACCCCCCATATAAACTTAGTTTCCATTTATCATAAACATTAACTTCATCATTTCATTCCAGCACTGTAAAAAGCCAGAAGCATTTCTGTATAAAAGATTTAGAAAAAAGTTCTCCTTCCAGAGCTCTACCAAACCTCAATGTGCAAAAAAAAAAAAAAAAAGCCTGTACACCAGTACCACCAGATACAAAAATCAAATCTGTCCGTACAAATGTGTGTCATGAGAAGAGGTGACTCCGTGGGTTCAGGTCTTCTCTGAAGAGACATCAGTCATTGTCTGAGCCTTCAGGTGGAAGGAAGATAAGTGCATCATTGTACGTGTGGCCATAGGGTCTCAGCCTGTAAACGCCGTACATCATCACGTGCATGTGGTTTGGGGCCAGTCCACTGAACGTGATGGCCATGTCAGAGCAGCAGCCTTCCACCACCTGCTGAGGGTGAGTAGACATTGCTTCCTTAATGAGAGCAGCCACTGATTTAGTGTTAAAGACATCTTTTCCTTCTGTATCTTCTGCGTTTTCGGCAAACACTCCAGTATACTTCAGGCAGATTGCTAGCTGTTTATCCTCAGCAAGTTTCCAAATCATACCTCCCTGCTCTGGACACTTGTCATGGTCTTCAAGAACACGGGAGAGTCGTCTTAGTGATTCAATGCTTAAGACTATTCCTCCCTCACCAGCTACATACTCGAGGTCACCAGATTTCACAGTGTGTCCTATATAATAAGGCTGTGAGGGGTCTTTTTGCAGCAAGAAATACTTGAGATTTTCAATAATAGCAAATGTTGTTGGATATGCAAGGAAGAACCAGTTGAATTCATCTTTATAGCGTTCATATGTTATCTTGTAAGCTTTTCTCATCATCACCCACATATCATTTGTGTTGAGAACTACAGAATCAAACACTTTGACGTTTTCAGAGCTGTAGAATTCCACCTTGTCGCAGTGCTTGCTCCACGTCTCTTTCACTGCAGCCCAATGCCCCAGATCTTTTGGTTTCACAAGGATGATACAATAGACGCGGATACTTTTACTAAGCTCCATGCGTTCACCCTCTGAAAGGTTTAAGACATCTTCTGTGTTGGGAGCCTGGATGTGATGATGCTCGTGGTGATGTGCTTTAGTCCCATGGCCCTCCTTGATATGTCCCAGGAGCGTCACCAACATGCAGAAGGCTCCTCCGAGCACCACACCCTTCACAAAGGAGCTGCTTTCCGCAATCATTTTTCCTAGAAAGGAGACACACTGTAAGAATTACAGGAATTCATTTACTGCGGCAGATTCTGTCTCGTTTTAATACATTCTTCAATTTCTAAATCCCGCTGCAATTCCCTGACCTCACACACCAGGATAACGCTGCT